>NC_051183.1:132665411-132785410 GCF_013339695.2 Rhipicephalus sanguineus | reverse complement strand
GCATGCGCGTCCCCTCCCCTTCTATCTCCTCTCCTACGCTGCCCCCCTCTCGCCCGCCTGTCGACCGCGTTCCCCGCTCGCCCTGTGAGAATTAACGGCCAGGCTAGATGGAAGATACGACGCGCGTAGCGTCCCTCTTCGCGTTCCACGACGCGAGGTCGATAGCATGCCCAACGAACGCCAACGGAACGCGATCGTGCAAGTGCACCGGCTTCGCATCGCCTCATGGTCCTCCTATGGTCCCCCCCCGCCCCCCCTATCTTGCCTCGCGGCGCAGCGGCGCCGACGCAGGCAGCGTCGCGAGGCAGCGTCGCGGCAGCGTCTTGATTGAAAAAAACCGACCGCTTGCGCTTTTCTTTCTTTATTGCCTATGTTACCGACCGCTTGCGCTGCACAACCGTTCACTGACCACCCCGTATATATAGGCACTTTATTTTGACCTCCAAGGTAGTGCGTGTGTGCGATTTCTCCTGTGCGTGATTAAACAATGAAAATTCACAGCGTATATGTAAAATTATAGTGAGCTGCAAGTCGTCATAACTCTCATCGAACCTTTAGTATAAACGCGCCCGATCTCACGTCGGTGATGATGTACTGGGCAGAATTCACGGAAGATTCACGGTTTACCGATGAACCTCCGCAGCTTCGCCCACTCATCATAATTCACTCCGTGGATATGCTGTGATTTTTTTTACAGGTGGCACACTCAATGCAGTAGATCAGGTTGTTTGAGGTGCACGTGAAGTTCGATGTTACCTTGTGAAGGTAATCGGATGCTGTGCTTTTTACGTTGGTGGCTGGCTGTATATGTTTGCACGTAGAACATCTTGGACGCCCACAGGGTCCAGACGTTGGTGTAGTTCTTGTTGCGAGTTTTGCATGTACGAGCATATCTTTAAAATTGGCGTTGCGTCTGTAGGCAACCTTAGGCGGTTCGGGGAAGATTTTTTTAAGTTTCTGGTTGGTTGTTAGAATCAGATAGTATTTTGCGAGGATGCTGTTTATGTTCGGAAGTGCGTTGGAAAATTTTGTAGTGAGAAGAGGCGTTGTTGTTGTTGTGGTTTTAGGGCGTGGTTTGAGTGTCTCAGTGCGATCTAGTTTTAGCGCGTCCGTGTAAGCCTTATGTTTTTTTTCCCTCTTAGTTGACGGGCGCCCAATTTTTGGGAGCCACCGACGACACTGGGTGCATGTGCCAGCCAATTACTTCACCCATTAAGCAGGAGCTTTTCAGGCAACCCTTCCAATTTCACTTAAAATAGGCAGGCGGAAATTTAAACGTACGCCGCCCGATTACCTCACCCCTTTTTTATTCTTTTTTTTTCGTTTGTAGCTGCCTTCCCCACCACCTTCTGCAGCTCCTTGGCGGACATTTAAACGTAAGCCGCCCGGTTTTTCTCCCCGCCTTAAGTTTCCTTCCTCACCACCTTCTGCAGCTCTTGGTGATGGCTGCACTCGCCCCCTCGCTTGGTTGTACCCCCCTTTCTTTTTTCTTTTTTTATTTCTTTGCAGCTTCCTTTAACTCTGACATGGCACACCCGAACGTGTTTGCAAACTCTCTTGAAATGTGGCAAGGGCTACACTCTTCTGCTTTCGAGTTTCTCTCTTTCCAGGCAGAAATTACCAACAGCAACAGACGCGCCACCGCTGGACATGACGTCATCACTAACCCCTTAAAACTAACACGCCAGGGATGACAAGGCGCCTTTGACAAAGATAGGTCCCCTATCGAAACGTCGGTCAGCCTGATCTGAGGCACTTTCTCCTGTTTTGAAACCTACGGCTAATACGGTATTTCTACGGCTTATACTACGGCTAAAACTATGCTACTACAAATAGAACTAATATTTGTGATATTTCAGCGTGACGTCACTGTCATATGTTTAAATGCACGATTTCACATGTCCTAATGAGGAAAGCATATGTTGAATTTGCCACCGCGAACCTTCGCGGTGGCAATTTCAACATATTCAACAGATAACGGCTATATCGTAAAAATTTCGATTTATTCGAAGCCATTATTTATTTATTTATTTTTGCGCTCGTCATAGCGCGAACGCACAGTTCTTTATTCATTTCCAGGGGCGTTCGCGGCTCCGAGGCCGGTAAGTTAACGGTAGTAGGCCGATAAGTTAACGGTGGTTTCTTGGCCCGCGCTCGCTACAACTTGCACCATCACGCGCGCCAACTGGCTGGCAACGGGCCAAGAAACCACCGCCCACTTATGGGCCTACCACGGCAACGGAGCCAGCGAGTCCCGGCCGCAGCTGATTTCGTTCGCTGAAACCACGGCTGAGGGCAGCACTCTCGCGGCGGGCGAATGCGCTGGTCACGTGGTTCTTTTTTATTTCGCGCGCTTTCTTTGTAGATTGGAAAGAAATGGTATACGGGAGACTTTCTTTATCGCAAATAATGCAGTTGGGGTTTTTGAAGACGCTCTCGAAATTGCAAGTCGCATTTCATGCCTAAAGTCAATACTTAGCAATTTAGTTAAATAATCCTAATTAACAAACTGGTTAATTGCCGAACAAAAAGGATTGCCTGTAGTGGCAAGGTGACTGTCAGTAATTTGCAACTAATTTTAATCGCCTGCCTCTATCATTGTATTTTAACCCTTGGTGCAGCTGGACATGTGCGCCGGACCCAAAATCACCGGCGGCGGCGCGTAAACAGCGCGGGGTTCATCGAACCGGCGGCGGCGCGGCGCGGGTGGGGGAGGTGGGGGCAGGAGGGCGAAGCAGTGAATGCGATAAGTACACGCCGTAATGTCGCATGAACGAGGGCTAGCAGCTAACTCTTATTGCTCCGATGTCACTTAACTCTACAAAACGCTGGTGTATGGCAATACGGCCGCTCCCGGGAGAGAAGCGGTTTTCGGTCAGTTTGTCGTATCAGTGGTCCGAGCGCGATGTTGTGAGATCACAGCGTTTACAACGCTCATAGCGTGTAGAAGGTATACGAGCCGTTCGCTGGGAGATGTCTGTCGAAATAGCGCGCGTGCCAGCGCTCTCGACCGCGCCCTTATCGTCAAAGCTCACAGTTGCTACTCGAGGTACGCAGTCCCTCTCCCCACACATCCCTTCTTGCTCCTTCGCCCAGCAAATGACAGGCGGGGCGTTTGCTTCTGCTTGAGTAGCAATTGACGGCAGGCCTCGCACGCGGGTTGATGTTATTCCGTGTGACTGAGATGGCCAGCTTGTTTCATCTCTGCTTTAGCCGTGCTCCTTGCCAACGCTCGCGAGAGCATACAATGCGCAGAGCGATGTTATCGATTTAGAATTTACACGCAGCATGACGGCGCCGGTGAAAACCTGTCCTGAGTGTCCATACAATTGCTAACGCAATAAAAATATACAAAAAACCGTCGAAGTGGGCTCGCCTTTTCCCTGGAAAGCTGCATCGTCCCCGCTGTAGAGACTGCGTCCGTTAGAAAAATAATATAATCTGGAGCCTTTTTCATTGCTTTCGCTCTCGCCTTCAATACCCTGAATTCTTACAGGGGACATCTCCTCGCCACCTCTTTCTTGATAAAACACGCGTACAATGGGAGACAATTCACAACTCTCATTTCTCGTATATGGAGCAGTCGAGAGTATGTACCCTGATGATGTCACGTGAATCACTGTTGCAGCATCACGAAGTGCACCAAAAGACAAAAACCGCGCTTGTCGGCTACAGTCCGTTATCGCTGCATGCGCGGTCGCAAACGCGCAAAATGGAGCGAAATCAGTTAATCGCGCACAATAGTCGTGCAAGAGAAGCAAGAGCGGGTGGGCGGCTGCATAGCAAAGCAGTATGGGAGACAATTCACAACTCTTATTTCTCATATATGGAGCAATCGAGAGTATGTACCCTGATGATGTCACGTGAATCACTGTTCCGGCATCACGAAGTGCACCAAAAGACAAAAAAACGCCAAGAGAGAATAACGCGCTCGTTGTTTTTGTTCTTTGTTGTATTTTCAGAGGCTACTAGGGGCCCTTTATAAAAACAGGGCTAGGAAACACGGACACAGGAGAGTAGTCACGACACGAGAAACTCCGCTAACAACTGAAAAATCACACAGCGACGGAACCGAAGGTAGACACAAATATTTATCTGCGCATTCCCACGTAAGAGGCCATACCTATCAATCAAGTGCGAGTAGTGGTCTATGTGAGAGATAGCTGTCCACTCTCTCGACGTTTCTCTTATGTCCGGGTTTCCACGTCATGTGTTCTTAACATGAATATGAACCAACTAGCTCAGCTATATTCTAAGTTTGCCATTCTCTTTACATCTGTATTTATTTCGACAGAAGAACCGACACTTGGGCGAGTTGGATTGCGTTAAACATGATGAGTGGTTTTCAGCGCAAACGACGAATCCATTTACTCGAGTAAGAATGAAAGGAAAAGTGTACTAACGCACTGAGATATATATATTACTTATCTCTTTTATTTATTTATACACAGTGTACTAGGTCCAAGACTCGAAGAATATGCTAACCAGCGAGTTGGGTCGTCGCCCTTTAAGGCTGGAGGACGCGACAGCGTTAAGGTCAGGCAATACTCGTGATATTTCAGGAGAAGAAAAAGATACAACTTCTGGGGAGCTATTCTCGATGCGTTCATCCAAAGGAGGTGTCCACAGTCCATTTTGACAGAGCGCATTCCGTGATTCGAAAAAGCGGTGAGCCGTGATGTCACCTCGCTCTTGACCACGTCGCCGCACCGAACCCGCCAGCACATTCCTAGCGTAAGAAGAGAGTGGACGAAATGCACAGAAGCAGGAACTTTTCTAGTCTGAATTTGCATATGAATGTGTCCCAGATGTTTGAGAACGATGCAGGGAATGCGTACCGACCTTACATATGCGTTAGATGAGCGGCCGCTCATCTAACGCAAATCGATGGCTAACACGATCAAAAGTATTTGCACCGAAAATCGGATCTCTGAGGGCTGCGTTCGTTGCACTGAAGCGCATTACATCCCTATCATTTGTGTCGAGAGTGTTTGAAAGCTTCGTGATGTCATGATGGCACAGCAGAACAAGAACCGGAAACAGGGGGCGCGCTTCTCGCCGAGCTCCCGCTATTCAGCGGCCGCTGAATTGGACAGTACATTACATGGACACATCGAGAAGAGCTCCTCCGGCGAAGTGCTGTCTTTTATTTTCAGATTCCCCATTGGAATAAAAGAAAACACTAACGGCGGCACGCCGCAATGATTGCGCGGCGGCGGCGGCGGCGTGATCTCTCTTGGGATTTCGGCGGCGGCGCGAGCGGCGTGACCAAAAACAGGCGGCGGCGGCGGCATGGCGCGGCGGCGCACACCTCTAGGTGCAGCCATCGCCGCCAAATCGGCGCACCTAACGTCCGCAGGCGCAGATGAGATTGACGCAGAGGCCCGTGATGCAACTTCTGCGTACAAAGGCATGCGAAACGGTACAGGACACGGGGCACGTGCGACGCTTGTCAAGGATGCCAGTTCCTCCTTGATAATTTCACGCAGGTTGGAAGGAGGAGAGTGGACAGACGAAGTGGCTGTGTTGCCCGGAACATGACCGTGAAGTTGCACTCTGACATCCACTCTGACAATAGTGCGGATCAGGGCTCGCAATTCATGTTCTCCAGCAAAGCGAGCGTCATAGGAGGCGTGTGGAAGGAGCATGGAATAGAGCACGTCGAGGCGTTGGCATGTGGTGATAATGTCCTGAACTGTATTTGGGCTCTGAACGACGAGAGCATGGAAGGCCACAGAGTTCACGCCTTTCAGTATGTGACGTATGCGATCGGCATCCGCCATGTCAGTTTGGGCACGGCGACAGAGAGCCGGAACGTCTTCAATAAAAAAATCACAGCATATCCACGGAGTGAATGATGATGAGTGGGCGAAGCTGCGGAGGTTCATCGGTAAACCGTGAATCTTCCGTGAATTCTGCCCAGTACATCATCACCGACGTGAGATCGGGCGCGTTTATACTAAAGGTTCGATGAGTTATGACGACTTGCAGCGCAGTTTAATTTTATATGTACGCTGTGAATTTTCATTGTTTAGAAAACCATTGCTTAGAAAACATGTGGCGTCTTTCGTTAAGCAGCTGGCGTTTTTTCGTTTTGCTTTAGAAACATCTGGCGTTCTTTCGTTTTGCTTTTACAAAACATCTGGCGTCTTTTGTTGGTTTATTTCATCAATCAACGGCGTTTTGAACAAAATTTTTATTGTTTAATCACGCACAGGAGAAATCTCACCAGGCGCTACCTTGGAGGTAAAGAATGGCTGCTAATGGGAATGAGAGACAGAAGAAGTCGGCTTTTAGCTAACGCTGCGAATTTTTTATTGTTCAACAACGCACAGGAAAAATCTCCCACCGGCACCACCTTGCTGGTCAAAGCGTAAGACTGGTTACATACTACGCTACGAGGGACGAACGGGTGCCGCTATAAGGACCTTCGCCCCTAATACGGCGTATATGATTCGTCGGGTCCTTGGATGCGGGTTGCGAGCTTCTGTTTCGCTACCTAAGAGCGTCCTGCACATGTACAAAATATCTCACGTAGTTGCGCCGAGAAGGCTGCCCAATCAGGAAAGTCGCTTTCATGGTTGTAGAACCAGGTTTTAACCACTTCCCTGAGGTAAAAAGGAACGTAGCGTAGTTTGTGGGCCTCGTCCCAATGATTACAAACACTGGTTGTGTCATAATTGTCGAGCCACTTATCGGCGTCCACACCGCGAAGGTAAGAAAATACCGGAGGGGCTCGTTGCGATGTACTCACTGTGGAGTTAGGCCCAACTGGCTGAGCAGAAGCGGTTACGGCGGCGGAAGCGTTCGGTTGATTCCACGAAAGATCAAAAAAAGGTGTATACTTTATGTTTCCGATTTTCCTGTTAATTTTGTATGTTGTGCACATATGACTGCACAGCACCAAATTTCATTTCATTTTGAAATAAAATTTCTTTTCAACACAGGAAAATTTGACAAATTTCGCCGGTTGACGACGACCATTTTACGAAGAGTGCGTTTTTGTAAACTCGCAACCATGCTGGCAGGTACTGAAGCTATATATTACGAATATCTTTCTTTTTAGCGGAAGTAAAAGTAAAGAGGAAATAGCTCTTATTATTTCATGGAATTATGTGCAAATTATGTATTTTTAAAAATTCACGAAATACGCTGCGTTTTTGAAAATCAGTCAACTTTGGGACACTATGGCCACTTCTGTGAATATCTTCGCTTGTTCATATTTGCAGTATGAATATGCCTTTATGTGAATAATGAACCTCTGCATTTGTATTTCTCTAATAATTTTCAAAGTAATAAATTTTCATGCTCGAAACACCAAAAAGACAAAAGTGCTCCACTATCAAAAATCTATAATAAAACAACCCCAGTCTCAATTTTGTTCAGTCCCCCAACATGTTCTCAAAGGACTGCAAAATGATATGAAAAAAACATGTTGCATAATTTTTATTAGAACAAAAGCAGAAAATGTCAAACATTGTGTTTCCAGAGCGTGGTGGCTACTGCGTAAAGGACATCTCTAGTAACAAACAAATACAGTAACACGTCTTTCTTCTTCCCTGAGCTTCGCTAAACAACAGTAATGATCTATTGTCGTTACTACGTTAATGTGGTCGTTATTCGATGCATATGCCACTCAGCGCATCTTGGTGCAAGTGTTGCTGCTGCATGCCTACCGAGCACACTGCAATAGATGCTGCACAGCATTTGAATCTACGTTTCGGGACTAAACAAGACCACGGCACTGACTAAAAAATAATAAAACCTTCCTTTTTATTCAGCGGCCAAGTCGGCACAAATGCAGGCGTACAGCATTTCATCCGCACCACAGCCCAAAACATTATATATATATATATATATATATATATATATATATATATATATATATATATATATATATATATATATATATATATATATATAGGTACTGTCTTTGTGCAGAGAATTATGCCAAGATTTTTTCGATCCAAGCGGGGCAAAATACCTGAACTAGGCCAGTTTCTTGCCTGTCAATGGGAATTCATTGCGGCGCAGGACGGAACATCACTGCCTGGCGGGAGAGACAACCAAGACAACGGCCAGTTTCGATCAAGCATCTCGCAACCGAAGGTGCTTCTGTGTGTCAGGCGAAAGCCTTAGATGCCTCATAAGAAGCGAAAATTTACCGTCGACCGTAGGTGCAAAAAGCTTTCGGAGGGCGGTGCGGGAAGATCCATACATTGACTGAAAAGAAAAGGAAGAATATGGCTTTCGCCTTCGAGTCGTCTTAGGCGTGTGCATAAGGGACCCTGTGATTTTCCTGCTTTCTTCGTATTCCCTGGTGCTTGTAAAGCAGTCAATCCCTGTCACCTTCTAGCTTTTTCAAGCGAAGCTCGTTATAACACACGGGGTGCCGCTACGTGACTGCACCACGTATACATGTATACTTGACAGTGTTAGTGAATTGGAATGTGTGTGTAACTTCTTCCGTGTGTACGCATTTCATTTTCAAGCGAAGCTTGTTGACACAAAGAGGTCGGTGGCCGAGTCGTACAGAAAACACCCGGAGGTCGGGAGCGTGCAGAAATGGCTCCCACGAAGGTGCGGCGGTGACATGCCCATTTTTATGTGGCCCGCTATGCTCTCTCGATCGGGGACTTGTCGGTGATCAGCCGCTACTGATGTGATCTTATGTCGAGGTCACTTGTCATTTCACGGTTTTGCAGCGCTCATGTCATCTGACCTCCTCTTTGTCCGCGTCCTTTTAGCGTGCAAACCATGAACGTAATCGAACTGGCCCAATTACCTATTGTCACTTCACGTTGCCATGTTAAGGCGAACGCCTTATTGCCTCGCTAAACAGAAAATTCGACCGTCGGCGTCCCGTGTCGTAGGTGGCGTCGGGAAAGAGTGGTACAAAAATTCATCATCGCGTTTTGTGACGTGATCATGGCGTCACAGTTTCTAGTGTGACGTCATGTGACGTAACGCCACATGCCGTTGTAGCGCCCTCCGTTTTGGCGGCGACAAAAAAACCAGAGAGCGCTCGACCTCAATGGAAGAAAATAAACACAGCGCTCCGCTGTGGCACGTGAGGCCCCGGCTCGTGCTCTCTGGGGGAGTCGATTCCGGTGGAGCCGTCTCTTTCTTTCGCTCCTGTGGCTTAAGCCTGCGCTATAATCACATGAGGGCGTAGCTTGGTCAAAGGTGGGCTGATCAAAGAGGAAGTGCAAAACCAGATGAGATGCCTCTGATCCTGGAAGCAGTGCGGAACCACGCTAGGACCCCAACGCTTTCGGAAGGTGCCGGGGCAGGATAAATATATCTAGGGAGCCTACACGACCGGCCGTTCATGTTGCCTTCCTAATGCATAGAATGAGCACAAAAAGAGGGCTTTCGCCTTCGAGTCGTCTATGGTGAATATGAATGCATGGCGGTCGTTGTTGCCGGCATAAGCTGAAGTGCCGTGCTGCTAAGGGATCAGTTATGACGGAGTATTGCGCCATGGGATAGATAGATAGATAGATAGATAGATAGATAGATAGATAGATAGATAGATAGATAGATAGATAGATAGATAGATAGATAGATAGATAGATAGATAGATAGATTCAAAAACTACAATGTCGAAATCCCGAGGGAACGAAATTCTCACCGCAACGAAATATTTCCGGAGCACCGGCGAACGCCCATAGGAGTCAATGCATTTCGTAACACGCGACTAAGAAAGATATTCATACCTCAGTGCCTCATTAACGAAATTTTCGAAACACTAGTGCGCAAATAATGTGCTCTCGCTAGAATACTGCTGAAATGCATTCATGCTACACTTAAATTGTGCAATACTATCGCTACAGCTCACTTGAGACGCAGCCACCATCATTTTTTACAAAAAACATAAAGCTGGCGACAATGATGATGATGATGGCTTGCCAAAACACCTGCTCGTTATCGTGGACTACGTAGCCAAATCCACATTCCTCGTGAAGTTTCGTTCGTTGGCTTGGCTCTGTGCTTGGCTTTGTGGGCTTTGCGCGCACATTTTCGCGTGTGGGGAGCCATTTGTGCAGCGTTCGCTTGGCCTTTTGGTGCAACGTGAACTGTGTTTTGCGATTGCTTCATCCGATTTCGCTGCCTGCTAAGATTCCGCCTCCAAAGAAAAAGCAGAAGTTCATCACGCTGGAAGATAAGGCTGCAATCATCAGAGACGTGGAAAAGGGGAGGAAAAAAATGGACATCGCCGAAGAATTCGACGTTCCGTGCAGCTCGATATGCACGATTCTGCGCTGATCCGCGCTGATCCAGCGGAGCCAGAAGAAGGTTCGCCTGCAGGCGCACTTGATGACGGTACTGGTGACAGCGCAGTGCTGCCGTCACTGACCATTTCCCGATTCCCGATCGAGAGGCATGAAATTGCTGCATGGTCAGGCCCGCCAAAGCAACCTAATAACTTTTGGAAATAAAATATGTTTTTTGTAAATTCCATGTCTTTTCTGCCTCATTCTCGCGCCAACAAAATTCCCGCAAGAGCGAAATTCTGTGCATTCCCCGCCGGTTTCGTTATTGCGGGTTTCAGCTGTAGATGCGCGCACTGAGTCAATGCCTAGCCTACGGAAAAACATGCTATGCGTGTAACAAGAAGAGTCACTTTTCAACATGCTGCAAGAGTTCGCAAGTCCACGACATTCACGAAAATCGTGAGGAAAGCTCCGATGTCATTCACGTCAGCATCCGTGGAATAACCACAAAGCCTGGGAAATACTGGAAAGCGTGTGCTGTCATATCTGGTCGTCAAATGAATTTCCAAGTCGATACAGGTTCTCAGGTCTGCTTGATCCCTCTCAGCATTTTTCGGCGCACCTAGAACCCAACCTCGTTATAGAAGAGCGCGGCAGTACTGAATGCCTACAAGGGGTGGTAGATCAAGCACCTGGGTATCGCCACGAAAGCACATCAGATAAACGGCACAACTAGAGACACTTTTTTCTTTATCGTCAATAAGGTACGCCAAGCGCTCATTGGCTTGAATGCATGTATTGACTGCGCCATCGTCACCGCGAACATCGACTCAGCCAGATGAAGCGGAAAGAGAGGCTCCGAAGAGAAATTTGTACGTCTCTTTCATAGCACAAGCTGCGTACAAAAAAGTACAAGATGGTTGTCCGGCCAGATGATGCTATTCCAAATGTGAAACCTGCTCGTAGGGTGCCTGTAGCACTGAAGAAGCTACTGCTCGACGAGCAGACACGCATGGCGCCGCCGTCCATCATCGGCAAAGTCGAAGAACCTAGCGAATCGCTTTTTACCTTGGACCAGGTACGAAAAACTATGGCCTTCATGGGTGTGCGTGGACCCAAAAGAAGTAAGAAAAAATACATTGCATGAGCACTACTGTATGGCTATCCCCGAAAACATAGAAAGTGAGATTACAGGTGCTAGATCCTTTTTCACGACTTGGCACCAACTCTGGTTTTCATCAGATCCCTCTTGACGTAGCTACATGGCGGATCTGCACGTTAGCCTTTTAGACGCTAGCGGTTCTTATGACTACCTTTCGGTATATATTCGGCCACTGAGGTATTTCAAAAGAAACTGACGACGATCTTTGAAGGCGTCCCAGGGGTACGCGTTTACGTCGCTTACGCATTGATTGATTGATTGACAAAGCACAGCACGAGGAACGTATGCGTACCGTGCTTAAAAGGCCAGAACATGCAGTACTTACATTTAATCCTGAAAAATGCATGTTTCGTAAAAACGAGATAACCTTTTTAGGTACACAATCAGTGAAGGCAGCGTGTGCCCATGCAACGAATCGGCTGAACGCGTCCGAGCTATGCTCGCGCCGAAAAACAGAATTGCAGTGAGGAGAATGCTGTTGACGTTAACTATTTTCGAAAGTGTGTACATAGATTCAGCGATAAAACGGCGCTGCCGCGAAGTCTTGTTAAGAAGGAGAAGGAGGATACAACTTTTTTGAAAAGAAAGTTCGGGGGTTTGGAGCTGACCGTCTGTCTGCAGCGACATCTTCTTCCCCTGCAATGACGGCTTTTTGCACCTCTTCGTTAGGGCACCGTATCGAGGTCTCCCATGTCGCTTCTGAGGGAGCTGGCAGAAGCTGTCTGGGTGCGGGAATACCTTCGCATTCCCAGGCGTTATGACGTTGGTTTGCCATGTCATTTTTATGACAATTTTTGCATACTGTATCAACCTCTCCGTCTGTGAAGAGCGCTAAGCGGTGAGGAGTGCTTAGGGTATTAGCTTGCATTCGGCGGAGGACAGTGGCCTCCGCGCTCGTAAGGTTGCTGTGCGGTACGGGTTACAATCGCCTGTCATCTTTGTACATATACGTAAGGTCGCAGTAGGAAGTCACTGCTTCTGCCGTCGGTGGGCCCGCTTCCAAGCAAAGCGCGACCCGGTTTGCTAACCCTCATGTCACATTATGTGCTTCTCCGTGTGGGAATCGCGCGCACCACTAGACGATACTGACACGTGCGGCGCAGTGGGTATGCGCGCAGCCCAGATATGGGCTACAAAACCGGCACCGGACACGATTCGGGAGGACTCGGCGATTCACTCTCCGGGAGTGTACGTGTGTGCGATATGCGCCAGGTGCGGCGACGGATGAGGACCAGTGTGGTGGCCGTGAGTTTGTTCATTCAAGTGTGCGCGTAACCGTTTCAAATAGTTTGTCGTTCTAACAAACGTTATTTTTGAGCTTCGGCATCAGCGGATGCCTCCCGTCCTTGGCCAGACGCCACAAACCCGACACCCGTTACCGGAGTTTCCCGCGTGAGCGGCCACTCAACCAGATTAATTTTCGTTCTGTCGTTCAGACGGAAATTGAAGACTGCTTTTCAGTGGACCGGAGCCCATGAGCGCGAGTGGCGAGCGTCTGCGAGGCTTGGTCATCTCCGACGCTACTGGCGTTTTCTGATGAAAAGAAAGATATCGACAGACGCTTCGCCAATTGGCATAGGCGCATCATTACTAAAAGAACACCAGAATGAATGGCGCCCGGTCATGTACGCATCGCGAACGCTGACAGCGAAACGCGATACTCACAATCGAGAAGGAGACGTTTGGCATAGTGTTTGCGTGCGAAAATTTCCGCCACTTCTCTTATGGCTTCAAGATATCGATAGAGACTGACCACTAAACTTTGTTGGCTATCGCAGAAAAAATCACAGCATATCCACGGAGTGAATGATGATGAGTGGGCGAAGCTGCGGAGGTTCATCGGTAAACCGTGAATCTTCCGTGAATTCTGCCCAGTACATCATCACCGACGTGAGATCGGGCGCGTTTATACTAAAGGTTCGATGAGTTATGACGACCTGCAGCTCACTTTAATTTCACATGTACGCTGTGAATTTCCATTGTTTAGAAAACCATTGCTTTAGAAAACATCTGGCGTCTTTCGTTAAGCAGCTGGCGTCTTTTCGTTTTGCTTTAGAAACATCTGGCGTTCTTTCGTTTTTTTTCACAAAACATCTGGCGTCTTTCGTTGGTTTATTTCATCAATCAACGGCGTTTTGAACAAAATTTTTATTGTTTAATCATGCACAGGAGAAATCTCACCAGGCACTACCTTGGAGGTAAACAATGGCTGCTAATGGGAATGAGAGACAGAAGAAGTCGGCTTTTAGCTAACACTTACACTTCTACTTCTACTAACGTTTCCTACTAGAACATGCCAATGGCTGCTAATGGGGAATGAGAGACAGAAGAATTCGGCTTTTAGTTAACGCGCACGCTGCGAATTTTTTATTGTTCATCAACGCACAGGAAAAATCTCCCACCTTCACCACCTTGGAGGGCAAAGCGTAAGACTGGTTACGCACTACGACTACTACGACTACGACTACGAGGGACGAAAGGGTGCCGCCTTAAGGAGCTTCGCCCCTAAAAAGCGAAAAAAACATAGGATAAATGCCTCCCAGGCTTCAGCGTTTTTTTGTGCGTTTACTATGGTGCGATTATGCCTTGCACTTCGTTCCGTGCAAAGGTGTGCCCTAGTCTCACATGATCTCGCGTGCGCCCGCGCTATCTCCCAAGTCGGAAACTGCGAGGACATCGAGGTTAATGCAGTCTCTCTCGTTTCAATCGACGGAACATCGCCTTGAGGTCGAGATATTGCCACGCCCACTTCTTGTCCTATTTTGATGTTTTTTGGGTTTGACCTGCAAGGGCGGTTATCAACGCTCGACGCTGCCCGCGAAGCAGTGTTCGAGAGACTTCTCGATTGTAGTAGATCGTTTTGTTAAGATTTCGCGCCGCACGCGAATGTTCCAGCTTTATCGAGAGATAACGCCGCCACCAGCGATATCGCTGGAAAGTTCCATAGCACCTGTATAAAAACCGACGCACTTGACCGCTTGTCAGTTGATCGACGGACGACGCCCTGTTCGCCGCTATCATTGTACAGCGTGTATTGCTGTAGTTCTAGTTCTCATTTTCCCGGCCACAAGTTCGGCCAAATAAACAGTTTCATTCTGCAAACGCCGACTGCTTTCTTCGTCGACGTCACGACCACGTGACATCTCTGGTGGAGGTGCTGCTCGTTCATGTTCCGGACGCCCCCGACAAGCCTTGAACCCAGCCCACGTCGCGAAGAAGACACCGACACCATCAGCGGCAGTCGAGCCAGCCGCAGACTGGAAGGACTACCCCCACAATACGGACCCCTACCGGACAAGACCAGGATCACAACGAAGACGACAACAGCCACAATGACAACCGCTGTGGCGCCTACAACGGTCGTCATGCATCAACCGAGGGAGCCGCCGACATTCCGCGGATCACCATGCGAGGATCCAGAAAGCTGGCTGGAGGCATACGACCGGGTCTCCACGTTCAACAACTGGGACTGCGACGAGAAGCTACGCCATGTCTACTTCGCCCTTGAAGATGGCGCAAGGACCTGGTTCGAGAATCGAGAGTCCACGCTAACATCATGGGACCTCTTCCGCACCGGATTTCTCAACACCTTCACGAGCGTCATCCGGAAAGAAAGGGCTGAAACCCTTCTCGAGACCCGTGTACAGCTCCCCAATGAGAACGTCGGACTGTACACCGAAGAAATGACTCGCCTATTTCGCCATGCCGATCCAGCCATGTCCGAAGAAAAGAAAGTTCGCTTCCTGATGCGGGGAGTGAAGGAAGAACTCTTCGCCGGACTTGTGCGCAACCCGCCGAAGACGGTCTCGGAATTCCTTTCCGAGGCCACCACAATCGAAAAGGCACTAGAAATCCGCACTAGGCAGTACAACCGCCGCATTCCTACGACGACCTACGGGGAGGTTCAGGCGCTGCAGTCTGATGACCTGCGTGACACCATCAGAGCGATTGTGCGGGATGAGCTGCGCAAACTGTTACCTTCGCCGCAGCATCAAGTGGATTCAATCGCCGACGTTGTCCGTGAGGAAGTCCGGCAATCGCTTGGAATTCCCGAAGCACCGCAGGCTCAGCCAGAAGCAATGAGCTATGCTGCTGCAGCCCGACGCAACGCCCCACCCCCTCGCCCACGTCAAGACGCCGCGTCGCCGCAGCAGTTCCGCCGCCAGGCACCGCCGCCACCACCACCGACGCCATACCGCCCGCCGACAGGACAACGCTGCGCCCCCCGAAAGACCGACGTTTGGCGTGCCCCTGACAACCGACCGCTCTGCTATCACTGCGGGGAAGCCGGCCACACATACCGCCGATGCCAGTATCGACAGATGGGGCTACGCGGATTCGCCGTCAACGCGCCGCGCCCGCAGCCAGGCGAACGGCCTCGCGACATCGACGACTACCTCACCGGAACACAGTGGGAAGAACGACGACCTTCCCGCTCACCGTCGCCCGGCCGCTACATGTCACCGCACCGCCGGCAGTACACTGGCCCAAACCGGGGCCGGTCGCCTAGCCCGTATCCGGGAAACTAAGGGCAGCAACCGATGGAGGTGCGGTTGCTGTACGACGAACTGCCGAAGATCCTCCGCGGCCGCCGACGACGACAACGCGACGAGACCTTCAGAACACGACGCAAACCGGACGGAGCCCTCACAACGAAACTTCGCGGCCCGAAGAAAACCTGACGACGCAACGTCGAAACAGCGGGACAAATCGACGAAGCCGTGATCCGACGCCACGACCTAACCGCAACGCAAGACGACGAACAAGCGACCTCGATGTTCTTATCGACGGCCACAGCGTCACAGCTCTCGTCGACACCGGAGCCGACTATTCCGTCGTCAGTGGGCCATTCGCCACCAAGCTGAAGAAAGTAAAGACCGCTTGGAGTGGACCAGAAATCCGGACAGCTGGAGGCCACCTGATAACGCCGATTGGTGTCTGCACGGCGAGAGTCACCATCAATAACCGCACTTATCCTGCGAGCTTTGTAATCCTACAAGACTGCTCCAGGGATGTGATACTCGGAATGGACTTCCTAAGTGACCACGGCGCCGTTATCGACCTGAGGTCTGAGTCGATAACACTAACCTCAGACAAAGCGCTCCCGCCCCACGCGACGCCAGGGAACCATGCACTGAATGTGATAGAAGAGCAGGTGACCGTTCCGCCACGCTCCAGCGTCATTATTTCCGTTGGCACCGAAAAACCTGCGAACCTTGAATGCGTAATCGACGGCGATCAGCAACTACTCTTGAATCGTCAAATTTGCGTCGCAAGAGGTATCGCCGAGCTGCATGACGGTAAAGCAAAGGTACTGCTGACAAACTTCAGCCACGAATATAGGCACCTCAACATGGGTACGACGGTTGCCTACATCGACGAATGTGTAGCCGCCAGCGATGCTTTCGCCCTCTTCGATGCTGTCGAACCTGCTTCGACGAATAGAGGTCCCGAACGGGATTTTGACGTCAACCCGAGCCTTCCGAAGGTCAAGCAAGATAAGCTCAAAACCCTGCTCCTGCAATACAAGGACTGTTTCTCGTCGTCATCGCGGGTCCGACAAACGCCCCTTGCTAAGCACCGCATTATAACAGAAGAAAATGCTCGACCACACCGTCAGAGTCCCTACCGGGTTTCGACGCGGGAACGGGAGGCCGTGAAGAAACAGGTCGACGAAATGCTATGCGACGACATCATCCAGCCGTCGAAGAGTCCGTGGGCATCCCCCGTGGTGCTAGTGAAGAAGAAGGATGGGACTCTTCGTTTTTGCGTCGATTATCGTCGCCTGAACAAAGTCACGAAGAAGGACGTGTATCCCCTTCCCCGGATAGACGACACCCTGGATCGATTACACAACGCAAAGTACTTTTCGTCGATGGACCTCAAGACCGGTTACTGGCAAATAGAAGTCGACGAGAGAGACCGAGAAAAGACTGCCTTTATAACGCCAGACGGCCTGTTTGAGTTCAAGGTCATGCCTTTTGGTCTTTGCTCGGCACCTGCGACTTTTCAACGGGTTATGGATACAGTACTGGCCGGCTTGAAGTGGCAGACGTGCCTCGTGTACTTAGACGACGTCGTAGTGTTTTCCTCAAACTTCGACGAACACCTTCGGCGCCTTGAAGCTGTACTTCAAGCAATCAAGACCTCCGGACTCACTTTGAAGCCTGAAAAGTGCCGCTTCGCGTACGAGGAGCTCTTGTTCTTGGGTCATGTGATCAGCAAGGATGGTGTTCGCCCGGACCCGCGGAAAACAGCTGCCATCGCTGACTTCCCGACGCCCACCGACAAGAAGGCCGTACGCCGTTTTCTCGGCTTGTGCGCCTATTACAGACGTTTCGTCAAGGAATTTTCACGGATCGCCGAGCCACTGACGCAACTCACGAAGGCCGACGTCGAATTCAGGTGGGAAACATCGGGAGTTCAGGCATTTCAAGAATTGAAACGACGCCTGCAGACGCCTCCGATACTTGCGCATTTCGACGAGCACGCCGATACGGAAATCCACACCGACGCAAGCAGCGTAGGACTCGGCGCCGTCCTTGTGCAGAAGACCGACGGATTGGAAAGGGTCATCAGTTATGCTAGCCGGTCGCTATCAAAGGCAGAAATCAACTATTCCACCACAGAAAAGGAGTGTCTGGCCATCATCTGGGCTACATCGAAGTTTCGCCCCTACATCTACGGCCGGCCCTTCAAAGTTGTGAGCGACCACCACGCCTTGTGTTGGCTAGCCAACTTGAAGGACCCTTCAGGTCGCCTCGCACGGTGGAGCCTAAGACTCCAAGAATTCGACATTACCGTCGTTTACAAGTCCGGAAGAAAACACTCCGACGCCGACTGCTTGTCTCGTGCCCCCGTCGACGCACCGCCGCAGGACGACCACGATGATGACTGCTTCTTGGGAACCATAAGTGCCGACGACTTCGCTGAACGACAGCAAGCCGACCCGGAACTCCGGGGCCTTGTGGAATACCTCAAGGGCAGGACCGCCGTTGTTCCAAAAGTATTCAGGAGGGGATTGGCGTCATTTCTCTTGAAAAACGACGTCCTCGTAAAGAAGAACTTCTCTCCGGCCCGGGCTGACTACCTCATCGTTGTACCTTCGGCACTGCGACCAGAGGTTCTGCAGGCCCTGCACGACGACCCGACGGCTGGCCACCTCGGCTTTTCCCGCACGCTCGCGAGGATACAGGAAAAATACTACTGGCCACGCCTTCCTGCCGACGTCGCCCACTACGTTAAGACTTGCCGAGATTGCCAGCGACGGAAGACACCACCGACTAGGCCAGCGGGACTTCTGCAGCCAATCGAACCACCTCACCGGCCGTTCCAGCAAATCGGGATGGACCTACTGGGGCCGTTCCCGACGTCGACTTCCGGCAACAAGTGGATCGTCGTAGCAACTGACTACCTCACCCGCTACGCCGAGACAAAGGCCTTGCCCAAAGGCAGTGCCGCCGAGGTAGCCAAGTTCTTCGTGGAGAACATCATCTTGCGTCATGGCGCCCCAGAGGTCCTCATCACAGACAGAGGTACCGCCTTTACTGCGGACCTAACTCAGGCGATCTTAAAATACAGCGAGACGAGCCACCGCCGCACCACCGCCTACCACCCGCAGACCAATGGCCTCACCGAGCGTCTAAATAAGACCATCGCCGACATGCTGGCCATGTACGTCGACGTTGAGCACAAGACGTGGGACGCCGTCCTTCCGTACGTGACCTTCGCTTACAACACGGCCGTCCAAGAAACGACGCAGATGACGCCGTACAAGTTGGTCTACGGAAGGAGCCCGGCGACGACACTGGACGCCATGCTACCGAATGTCACCGACGAAGAAAACCTCGACGCCGCCGCTTACTTACAACGTGCCGAGGAAGCTCGACAGCTCGCCCGCCTGCGCATCAAGACCCAGCAGCACACCGATAGCCGTCGCTACAATCTGCGACGACGCTTCGTGGAATACCAGCCCGGCGACCGCGTCTGGGTCTGGACGCCGATACGCCGACGTGGCCTTAGCGAAAAACTCCTTCGGCGATACTTCGGACCCTACAAGGTTCTTCGACGTCTCGGCGCTCTTGACTACGAGGTCATCCCGGACGGCATTACGAACTCCCAGCGACGCCGCGCACGACCTGAAGTCGTCCATGTCGTGCGTCTTAAGCCGTTTTTTGCACGTTAGCGAATCTGGGTACGCTACTTTTACCTTTGTTATTGTAATTTATTTATGTATGCACTTGTGTTTTTTTCTCTTCTTTGTTCTTTCACAAGCATCGGGACGATGCTTTTTCAGAGGGGGCAATGCCACGCCCACTTCTTGTTTTATTTTGATGTATTCGGGCTTGACCATTAAGCACGGTTATCGACGATCGACGCTGTCGGCGAAGCAGTGTTTGAGAAACTTTGCGACTGTAGTGAATCGTTTTGTTAAGGTTGCGCGCCGCATGCGAATGTTCCAGCTTTGTCGAGAGATAACGCCGCCGCCAGCTATATTGCTGCAAAGTTCGAAAGCGCCTGTATAAAAGCCTATTCGCTTGACTGCTTGTCAGTTGATCGACGGTCGACGCTCTGTTCGCCGCTATCACTGCATACCGTGTGTATTGCTGTAAATTAACTTTCCGTTTCCCGGTCACAAGTTTGGCCAAATGAACAGTTTCATCTTGAAAACGCCGACTGCTGCTTCGTCGACATCACGACCACGTGACAATATATTTATTTTCGTGCTCTCAGGGCCGCAGGGCATTACAGAGAAGACTGGTGTATCAATAGAGCATTAATTGTAACTTTGAAGGTGGCAGGTTCTTCGATTGCGGCAACCGAGGCAGGAAGGTCGTTACAAGTCTTATGGCGGCGTAATGGAATTTCAACTTTAAGATTATGATTTAACCATTGAGATACGTTATCTGGGGAAAGGAAAAAATGAAATTTTGTGTGTTGGGTTAGTGTGAAATGTTTTTAAAAGAGGTTAAAGCGGAAGGATTTAAAGTGTAACTTAAGTATTGGTAGTAGTGATGCAAAACTATCAGTAAATCGACTATCGATAGTTTGTTTTGAACTATGGATAGTGTAGAGAAACTATCGATAGTACTAATATTTATAAACTATCGATAGTATATAAATTATATTAGTAACCTATTGTATTATCGATCGTGCAATCGATAGTACCGTCGGTAGTAATTATACAGACATTACTGTCACTAGTGCTGTGAATAATTATGCTGTTGCTGGCCCACGTCATGACAAGAAAGCATTTGCAATAGCCTACTATCAGGAATATTTAGTTTACCTAATGAATGAGCAATTTTTGGTGAAGTAAACAGTATTTCAGCAGTGAAAATGAAGGACGACGTATATCGTAAATTCACTATCAAAAGTAACCACTTACACCTTACAATTAAGAAGTGTATATCTTGATATTTTTATTTGAAATCACAAACTGGAATAAAAATTTGAATCTGCACAGTACCGTGAGATGTAACAATCTTGTTTCCTGTGCAGCTGATTATTTCAACTTAGTTGTCATGCATCAGCCAAGAATTCTGAGGAAGGAGCGCTTGCATGTCAACTTTCTTGCTCTTCAGCCTGTGCTGCTCTTGCTCCACACACTTGGGGAACCAAGTTACTGCTGAAACCAGTTCGGCTGGTTGATTTTATACTATCAATATAGTACTATCAAACTTATTATCGATAGCGCTATCGATCGTTTTCTTTACCATCGATAGTTCGATGCTCACTGAACTATCGATACTACCGATAGTACCATCGATATTTCTGCATCACTAATTGGTAGACGTAAAGTTGCTTTCATTCAAGAAACACTGGCGTAGCAGGAGTGATTTTACAGCAAAAAACGGGCTGCACGGTTCTGAACGGATTGAAGGACTGCAATCGTTACGGCGCTAGATGGATAGCGAGTAGAACAAGCGTATTCTAATTTGGACCAAACGCTTGATATGTATAATTTAAATTTTAAATATGAAGGAACAGAGAAAGGATTACGGCGTAGAAATCGAAGGACGCCATCAGCGTTATTATACGCATGTTTAACGTGCATATTCCAAGAGAGGTTGTGGGTTATATGTACGCCAAGATAGCGGTAACTAGTAAGGGTCTTCATAGTGTAGCTGTTAAGGGCCTGGGAATAGGCGTCGTTAGCTTTGTTGTGAAGCGTGACTATCATAACTTGATATTTAGTAGTGCTTAGTTTCATGGGCCACTTGTTGCACCCGTTAGAAGTAGCGTCAATGTCGCCATGGTCTCTCAATACTTTTACTGGTCATGAAACTCCCACGTAACTCAATTGGAGAGCTTCATATACCGCCCGCACTTTCCCGCCGCGGCGCTGGCGTAGCTACAAGGGGGACGAGGAAGACGGCTGCTGCTGGCCGCCATTCGCGGATTGTGGGCGCGGAGTGTTGTTGTTTGTGCTGGTTGCACCTCTTTTTTTACAGCGAAAGCTGTTATGAGATCATTTCACCGGCCGTTTTTGGCGCCGTAGTTGTCCGCCGCCGCCGCCGCCGCCGGTGTCCGTAACCAGTATCGCTCGAAATAAGAAAAAAAAAAACGAAATAAGAAAAAAACTCCAGGATGGAACGAGGTTCGAACCTGGGCCCTCTGCGTGGGAGCCCAGTATTCAACCTCTGAGCCATGCCGGTGCTTGAAACTGCTTTGCAAAAAGGTCCTATGCAGGCTTCATGTCGGAAAGGAACCACATTAGCATATGCAATATAGCGTGGTAGAAGAGTAAAATAAGCACCAAGCGTCGCACAACGCGAATTCTGTAACCAGGCGTCACACAATGCGAATTGCGCAACGAGTAGGTTGTTGAATGCTTCCAACCCATTACAAAGGACTCTGCCATAATTCTTCATCGTCATCAGGCACAGCATCAACAAAGTGCGCATAATGCCTTACATGCGTATAGCAGGTACCAACGCTCTCCGTAGAATGACGAAAAATGGCACAGTGCCTGCTGCCCTACTTCTCAAAAATTACAATGATTTATAGCGTAGTGGGTTCCTCACAAGTGCACTTGTATTGGTTGCCAATGAAGCCCATAAGCGCATGATCCAGTTCCTCGGGGTCTCAGTAAAATTACACTGATTTATAGCTTAGTGGGTTCCTCGCAAGTGCACTTGTATTGGTTGCCAAGGAAGGCCATAAGCGCATGATCCATTTCCTTGGGGTCTCAGTAAAGTTCTTCGCCCCCCTCCGTCTCTCTCCCACGTCAACGTATGTTATAGAGCATGACGGGAGAGGGAAATAGTGACCGGGCGTCACCCAATGCAAATTACATAACTGGTGGGCCGTTTAAAGATTCCAACCCATTACAAAGGGCTGAGCCATAATTCTTCATCGTCATCAGTCGTCGCGTCAACAAAGTGCACATGATGCCTTACTGACGTGTAGCTGGTGCCTCGCTTCTCCGCAGAATGACAAATAATGGCTTAGTAGGTGCTTGCCAACTTCACAAAAATTGTGATTTATGGCGTGGTGGGTGTGATGTTGTGTTCGGGTTCAGGATTCGCTCCAGAAAGAATGACGCAGCACGCAGATGGACAAGCACACGTAAGACATCTTTACACACACGAAAGGACTCAACGAATAGTGAAAGTTACATTGACATTAATGGCTGCTACGAGAAATAGTCAACCAGTGGCGTACAGTTTGTTGTCGGGGCCGATGGGGTTGCCGAGTCGAAGGCGTCTTGCGTAGACCATCTGTCGATGCCGTAGCTCGGTGCTTCGTCTGCGCGTGTGAAGTCACGGACGTCTACTCCGCGGCCGTTGATGCCGGAACTCTGCGCCCAAGGGACCCGCTCCACGGTCGACGCCCTCGGCTCATGCGTGCTCGTGGGCCGAACCCTGAGGGTGCCCGCCTGCACACGGTGTCGACGCTTGGCCCGGCCTCGTACACGGTCCCTGGCTCGATATTCCCGTAGCGGAACAGGCGGGAGCGCTCTGGTAAGTCGAGGCAGCAGGAGATAGGGCTGTGGTTTCTCCCATGGACCGGACGCCCAGCGAAGGAGATCCCAGCCTTGGAATTCGACTCTCGCGCACGGCCCACGCACTGATCACGCTGTCTCGAGGCACGCCGCGCACACGATCGCCGTCCTCTTTGCCACCGCACGGCACATACGCAATTCACCCCCGCATGGCGCACACATTCAAAGGGCCACAAAAGTCGTAACACAAGTCGCCACCGCACAGCGCACTGTCTTGTTCTTGGCTATTTGAAACCCGCGCGCACCATATATTATTACAGTGGGTACCTTTCTAGTGTACTTGTTTTGTAGCCCCAAGAGAGCTTAACGGGCTCTAGAAACGCTGCTCTTCCAGCTTTCGCTGTGACTGTGCTGCGGTTTCAGCGCAGGCCTGGCGTTTTTTTTTACTTTTCGCGGTCACCTCGTCGTGACAGTGATGCCCAACACCTGCTGTGTGCCGGGCTATCGCTCGGGATACAAGGGCACCATGGAAAAAGTCTCCCTATTCTGTTTACCAGCCGACGCAGTACGCGACAGGTGGAAACGTACAATCCCGCGACAGGAGACTGTCGGATTTTCGTCCGACCCCAAGTACGTTCGCGTGAGCGAAATACATATGGATGCAAGTGACATTGTACGTGCGGACGTGTGCACAGTGAATGGAATCATCGTTTCGCTTCCTCGAGATTGACCAAGACTGGTGGAAGATGCCGTGCCTAGAATTGTATGTGTAGTGTGTGGGAGTGTGTTTTTGGATAAATATAGAAACTAAAACGTGTTGCCGTGGCACACAATGCATTATTTTGTTGTACTTTGATAGTGCTGTTTGCTGGTGCTGTCGCTGAATCAAGAAAATTTCTAGAAAGGTTCAATAAGAGTAACGCAGTTTTATGTATACTTGATCAGATTAAGCTGAATAACTGGGCTGATACAAGCACCGGGTTGATTTTGATTTGCGGTGGTGTTTACTTAGAAGGGAGAGAGTGGCTAACTGGAACGCCAACATAGAACTCGTGGTCATTGCGACAGTATATGAGAATAGATAAAAAATATAGCTGCGCATATTAGAACTCGGCAATGGTAAGAAATGTGCATGTGTAAAATCAAAGCCTTTCGCTCGAAAATACCACATAGTGCATATGCCTAGCAAGAGCAGCTCACAGCAGTTTTACCTCATTTTTTTTAATCTTGAAAATCAAAAGCATGAATTATGACACCAAAGAAAAAAAGGAAAATAACACGAGCATCCGTCTCCGTTTTTTTGGTATCTCAATCTGTGGTTTTGATTTTTAAAGATATGTTTCAGTAATTATAAATCTCTCGAGGTACTTCAAAGCTATTAATGCCAAGTTAGCCTGACATACAGCTTGTTTATTGGCTCGCGAGCTTCTGTTTGCAACTTCGTGGTGCCCTATAGAATAAAATGACAATTAGTCCGAAAATGAGCTTTACGTGCAGCCAGAGCACGGCTACTCCGCAACCTCTAGTGCAAAATATGTTAACCTGTCAGTCATATAGAACCTGTCACAGTGTTCGGTTTAAACCCGCAAAGCGACTATGCAGGAGTCGGAGAAAAAAACAGACACTCTCAGTCAAAACATTGCCAGCAATCAATGACTTGGGCAATTTTACAACGTGCATCATGTACCATATTGACAATACTAATCACTGCTATGATTTGTTAGCGAGAACACGGAGAAGGAAAATATCTGAAGAAGTGTATTGGACAGCAAACGCTTCCGCGAATGCGCAACTGCCCTACCAAGCGCGGCAGATCAATGACCTTCTGCTGACGGTGGCGCCTCCGGTGGCCACTTTTGTCCCTATATGAAACTTTCGCGGTAGTTTCATGACCAGTAAAAAGTACTGAGGGACCATTGTGTCACATTGACAAGCACAAACGTGATGAGCCCAAGGCCAATCCCTGTGGTGCGCCTGTAATAACAGCAACAGTAGGACAATTGGTTCGGTTTCATGGCGGAAGTCACTGTTCCCCTACACTCAAGCCAGACTCCATGTTGGGTAATCCTTTATCACTTGAAGTCTCCACCATCTCGCGAATTTTTCTCTTGTATGGCTTTACTGCATATGTCAATCATAATATTAATATCTGGGGTTTTAAGTCCGAAAACCGCAATATGATTATGAGAGACGCCGTAATGCAGGGCACCGGAAATTTAGACCACCTCGTGTTTTTTAAAGTGCGCTGACATCACACAGTACAGGGGCTTCTAGCATTTCGCCTCCATCGAAATGCGACCACCGCGGCGGAGATCGAACCCACACCCATCGGGCCAGCAGCCTTTTATCATATGTCATTTATCGCTTGATTCTTGATAACACTAATTATACTTAGTAATTACCAAAGCAGGGGTGATTTATAGAACTATTACTTGTGTTCTTCATCCCTTTACACCTTCCATGCAAATAAATGTAGACTGACCTTTATTGACTTGTTTTAAAGGTGTAAGTGTATAAACTGTATTTTGTCATAAATTGTTTCACCTTTCTTTGAAAATGCTCGCAAAATATTTCGATTATTCGACGAACAAAAAACATGGTTGAGCCCTCCATCATAGGAATCGGTATAACACTAAAGTAAAACGTAAAAGTAAAAGAAACCTTTGTGGTAGCTTTGTGGTATACGGCCGGATTATAGACGTCATGGGTTCGCCTCCCGTTGATGGAACTTTTTCCTTTGTCATCTGATCGTGTCCATTTTTTCGACGTCATTTCCGCGACGGAAATACGTCACTGAAGTCTTGGTGGACCCCGGTTCAAAATACTTTCGTGTTAAAAAAAACGATAACTAACTGACGATGATAGGCAAGGCAGCGAACCAATAATCGTTAAAGTCGATATATATCACCAACTGAGCATTCCGTACTTCTGGTAACGAGCGAAGCTTAAGCGTGCGGCCCCGGTGATTATCATGAGCTGGGATCTATCGAAGTGTCTTCTCTTGTAGCTGTTGTTTTCTATATGACCACATTCAGAAGATCCGTGCTCGAAACTTAGCGGTTGGTGACGTTATCTTAAAGTATATTTAGGACAAGAAAAGAATTTTATGGGGTACAATTTCCGCCATAGCGGATACCGTGTCTAGCTATATGTGCTGGCAACACCTGACGAGAAACTAGCACGAGCGCGGAGACCCTTCGAGGTAGCGTATGCTAGCATTGCTTTTTCTTGATAGTCGCTGCGCCCTCACGGGCTCACCGGCCGCCCCTTTTTTCTCCCTCCTAGCCATATATAGCTCGCTGTAAAAATTTGCCGACCATCCTTACTGCGCTTGTGTGAACAGGAAAACGATCTGATTTGCGAACGCCTGATGATACTGCGGAAGTTAGCTTATGCTTGGGAAGTCCAATACAGACCCGACACGACAGTGTTATCCTACTATAGATTAAACCATAGAAATCTGAAACATTTCAGCTAAACGTTACGGCTTCGAGGTTCAAGGATAGAGCTTGCATTCTGAATGTTAGTCTATGCTAGCTGCGAGGCAGCGACCTTGTATTTTCATGTTTAGGTTGTGGCTGAACGCATTTGGCTATGCTTACGCTTTGAGTGCGGGCTGACTCAGATCCCGTCTGGTGGACCTGTTCACATAAGCCTTACATGCTGCTCGTGGACCCCATTTTTTCCAGGTTCGAACAAACACATCGAAGGACAGATTTAGCACAGCGTAGATACGTCATCAAGGGTGGGTGTTACGCTTGCGCTACAGGCCCGGCGTTTGACGACGTAGCACCATGACGAGGGAGAGAGAGAGAAAACGCTCGACGCAAGGGTTCCAACCAATAGGATGTGGGGTTTGTCGCTCTACACTGGGAGAGAATAACAGATGAGGGAGAAAAACTTCGAATCAAGCGTAGAACTCTTGCTTTAAGAGCGTTGTTCTTGACCTTAGACGGAATCTCATGGCAAGGGCGACGGCGAAATAGCACCTGGAATGTCCTTATAATTGCTTCCGGAATTCTCGTTTTCTCTTTGGCTGGTTAACAGCCTTCATATGCGTGAAGTTAAAGTTATGTACATGCTCAACGTTATGCGTTTCTTTGCCTCGTTTCACGCACTATGTCCACCGGCTGTTGTTTACAAATGTTTGCTACCTGCAGCTTGCCTACATTGCCTCGTTTTCGAGGCACGTCGACTACACTGGCGCTTAGAGGGTAACTTAAGGTGACGTAATGTGAGCACACATGTTACAGCAGAGACGTCATCGTAAGGAACCACAAGCTACGGTTCGATGACGTGAATATCATACGTAGGATTCGCATGAGTATTTCTCCGGGGTCGAACAACGCTTATACCTATCTTGCTGAGTCATAGGAGCGTATATGTAATGTTTATTAGACTTTCAAAAAAGCGGGGCCAGCCCTGGAACTAGAATTGACGTTAACCCAACATGCCACCTGTATCATAGGAGTGCATATTGTGATATGAATTTATGCTATTTTAAGTGTGCATCCGGTTACGCGCGTATATTGTGAGGCGGCGAAGGAAGAAGATGCCGTTGAGCTGCTCTCTTACTGGACAGTCGGCCGTGACACTAGCTTGAGCTACTTGGGCGGTAGTCGCGTTCCCGATCAAGCCAGCTGCACAGTTCCCCAAGGCTGGCGTTCCTGGGTCAGGTGTTTAGCAACGGCGTGTTCCGGGTCAGCCGAGCCGTGTCTTCGGCCCTTCCTGTGCTGGGCAGACGCGCAGAGCCAACGGTCCAGACCCTTCCTGTACAGGCCTCTTACCCAACTCGTGCCTGAACCTACCGCAACAGCGTCGTGATGCGGAGCGACATGACGTGACTGTGCCATCACTGCGGCGATAGACGCTACAAATTAGACGACAGACTGCATTGTGTTTGATTTGTATGTGCGTGTGTAACGTGTACGTCCATTTGGTCCCGTGTTCACAATAAAGCATCTGTGTTTCCGTTGCGCCATCCTTGTGTGCAACAGGCCTGAGCCCACATCATCATCATAAGTATTGTTTAATACCTTCTTATAAAATTAGACAGCGAGCACTGCAACCATAAATGAAGTTTTATCGACATCACGCAAGCCTGCGCATTTTAAGTGTGTAGCACTTCAGCGGCCCGGCTTGTCCTCCGTCCTAAGATGTCAAGCTACGTGATCACGCTCGAAATCAAGTATACAATACACGCCTAAAACAAGGTTTAATATGTACTCATGGACTAGTTGGTGAGCCATGATTTTCGTATAGGCAGCGCACAAAAGGGGAACAAATACGTACACATAAAAAATCAACGTTGCGTTCCAACAAATTGGAATGTAACGCGAAGAACGGAAAGCAGCTCGAAATTGCCAGCGCGTCGCTCGAGTCCAAAGGACGCACGAAAAGAACGCAGTCTGGACGAGCGCGCACTATCATGCGTCACACCTCGATACATAAAGTGCACTGCTGAAACGTAAAGCAGGATGCGCGAAACGAAGGAACAGGTATGCACAGGACTAGCGCGAACTAAACGTCGCAGTTGTTACTAACTTCTGTTTGAACAGCACGCTCCTTTCGCAAACGTGGCCGCTGCAGCGAGCGGTTACCTTCGTACGCTCTTTGACTTCAGCGCGTACATCGCGGGGAAACACAAGACATACAACCCCCCCCCCCCGCTCTACTCCGCGCCCGCCCCCCTTTTTTCCTAGAGATAAGTGCACGAAGGCGACCACGCCCTGTAGGGCAAAGAACATCGGCGTTCGCAGGAGCGGGGCCGCGACGTTTAAAGCCCACCGCGCTCTTCGCGCAATCTCGCTGGTAATGAAGAAACGCTAATAAGCACCTGCCGTCTCTGAGTCCGGCCAGCAGTAAAGGGTGTGTATATAACGCTCGCCGTTAGCTACGTAGACAATCTGCGTTTCGTGGCGTAGGGGCTAGCGCCACGCGCTGCCGAGCGAGAGGTCCTTGGTTCGATTCCGCGCTTCAAAACCTTTTTTCTGAATTATTTTTCTATGGGACTTATATATATATATATATATATATATATATATATATATATATATACGGTGCTTGACGGCGGCGGCGACGGCTACGGACAAAAACCAGCCGAGACTGTCCATATAATTGCTATCTCAATAAAGGACGCAAACACAAGCGCTGTACTGCAACTCGTGATTTATTGTCCAAAGACCCGGCTAATGTATGGGAACACGCACATGCGCTCTGACAGCAGTGGATACGATGAGGACCAGAAAAACACTAGGAAACCGCAGAAATAAAGGCACAACAAAAAACACGTGGTTCTGAAAAAAAATCTGCCACACAGTTTGTGGTTATATACCGAGGTATCGGCGCCCTTTTTGAGAGAACGCAACCGTGGGGCAACTGACACATTGATCTTTTCATTTGTATATTTTCGTGGCCTCGATTACCGCTCTAGTTTCTTTCTTGCGTTCCTTGCGCACCATCTACGTACCTTTTAAAGTGGGAGCACAGCCACAATCCCTACAATGGGAGGCCTAATGTCCAGAATCTTTAGCTGCAAAATGGCGGTTGTGTTCCGTTAGCCGTGTCTTTATGCTCCCGCCCCTCTGACCAATGTAAACCATGTTACAGGTCAGAGGGATCTTGTACATCAACTGTTCTGTGCGTGCGACGTAGGAGTGGCGGTGCTTGATTTCACACGATTGCGTATGCCCCATAGCGCCATTCACCTTTTTGCACAGGCCCGACAAACGCACTGGTGCCAAGAGCACAACGTTCATGCCGGCTTTTCGGCCTATCTTTCGCACATTGTGTGAAATGGCGCGCACATAGGGTATCACCACCGTACTCCGGTGGTTCCTGCTTGCGGCAGCACTTGTTTTGATTTTTTTGAAAGCCTTCTGCGACGGAAACCAAGAGGTTGGACGGATACCCAGAGCGCCTAAGGTGGCTCACCTGGTTAGTGAAGCTGGCATCACCTTTGTGCGGACAGGATTTTTGAAGGGCTCTCAGGAAGCACGATCTGGCAATTGCCCTCTTTACAAGGCTGGAGTGCGTGGATTGGTAAGGGATGACGGGTTTTGTTGCCCCTTGGTTCATAAGCCCAACATACGTGATGAGGCAGTACGTATACGCCAAGATCTAAAAACCTGGCATACCCGCTCATGGGCAGCTCGTACGTTAGTAACAATGGAGCGTGGCACAAAGGGAATGTGGCTATATTGTTAGAAACTGCAGAATCAAAGTCCTTGTCGTCACATTCTAAAACCACAAAAAAATTAGTCGACGTATCTAAAAAGTCTAGTCACCTTCTGACCTTGAAAGGCGTCATGTAGTCTCCTGTCACGCACAGCAAAATAAATGTCAGACAGCACCGGAGCTGTGAAGGAGCCAATAGAAATACCATTTCTTTGGATGTACACTTCGCCTTCCCATTCTGCAAAAGTAGAATGCAAGAAAGTTTAGAGGAGTTCCATGAATTGGCTGCTGTGAATTACGGTGCTATTTTGAAATCTCGTGACACCGTGCTCGTCCCTACACTCGCCCACGCTTGTCATTAGGTCGTTGTGCGGGATACTGCAATATAAAACTTTTATATCAGCAGAAAAAAACTGAAAGCCGTGACTTGACTGGGTCGTGTTCTTAAAAAAGTCTATTACCTGACCGGAGTTTCGAATCAGGTAAGGCCAACCGACAGTTAAAAGTTTAGGCATCTCTTGCAAAAAATTGGCAAGACACTTCTGCCAGCTTCCTGTCTCAGAGATAATTACCCGAAGCGGGCACCCAGGTTTATGAGTTTTTTCAGCAAACAAAAAGTCTAGACCTAGCTTTCTTTTCGCTCCGAAGGACTTCCTAAGTTCTTCCAATATACTGCAGTTTACACAATTATACAGCCTTCTTTTTAGCCTTCTCTAGAGAAACATCAGGGCACTTATGACAGACAGACAAGGCAGCTTGAGATGCCTTACGATCATACAAGCTTTGTCGAAGAACAGCGAGACCACCGTCCTTGTCAGCCGCCAGCAAAGACAACAAATTTTATTTCAGATACGAAACAGTTTGGCGGAATGGAATCCTAATACTCTTAGGCTTGCACCTTTCAAGCACATCAAGTCCCTCTGAAATTCACCTGTCAATTTCGGCCTCCGAAACACGTCAAGCAACTTGTCTTACCATAGCGAACAGTTCTGGGCGCGTCCTCGTGGATTGCACAGCCAACTTGGGTCCCCCCGTGACATGTTCTGGAATTTTAACGTCAAAGACGCAATGGACGAGGTCTCGGGCCCAAGGAGCCTTGTTGGGGAGGCACTTCCGCAGCTGGCCGAGTACCTGTGGCCACAACATTTCGGTAGACTTATCGGTAAGTCTGGAGAATTGCAGCCGCTTGAAGCCCGAGATGCCGGGGGGTGACGAAACATCAAGTAGAAGGTTAAGATGACCTTTGTAGGCGCAAACTTGGCGAACTGGTTTCTTTCGATTCCTGCATAGCTCCAGTGCTGTCCGACATTTATTTGGCTGCGCGTGACAGGAAACAAAATGGCGCCTTTCGAAGTCAGCAGGTGACTAGAGTTTTTAGATACGTTGACGATTGTTTAGTGGTTTTTAGAGTGTGACGACAAGGACATGGATTCTGCAGTTTCTAACGCTATGGCGACATTTGCTTCGTGCCACGCCCCATTTTTACTAAGGTACGAGCTGCCCATGAGCGGGTATATCAGGTTTTTATACCTTGGTGTATACGTATCGCCTGATCACATATGTTGGGCTTATAAACCAAGGGGCAACAAACATGTCCTCCCTTACCAATCCGCGCACTCCAAACATGTAAACAGAGCAATTGCTAGACCATGCTTCCTTAGCGCCTTCCAAAAATCCTGTCCGCACAAAGATGTTGCCAGCTTCACTAACCAGGTGAGCTGCCTTAGGCGCTCTGGGTATCCGTCAAGCCTCTTGGTTTCGGTCGCAGAAGGCTTGCAAAAAAAAACAAGTGCTGCCGCAAGCAGGAACCACCGGAGTAAGGTGGTGATACTCTATGTGCACGCCATTTCGCACAATCTGCGAAAGATAGACCTTAAAGCCTGTGTCGACGTTGTGTTCTCGGCACCAGTGCGTTTGTCGGGCCTGTGCAAGAAGGTGAATGGCGATAAGAGGCATACGCAATCGTGTGAAATCAAGCACCGCGGCCCTACGTCGCATGCCAAGAAGAGGCGATCTACAAGATCCGTCTGACCTGTAACATCTTTTACATTGGTCAGACGGGCAGGTGCATAAACACACGGCTAACGGAACACAACCGCCATTTTGCAGCACAGTATTCTAGATATTCGGCCTTCCACTGTAGGGTTTGTGGCTGTGCTCCCACTTTAAGAGGTACGGAGATTGGGCGCAAGGAAAGCAAGAAAGAAACTAGAGCGGTAACGGAGGCCACTGAAATTGACAAATGGAAAGATAAATGTGTCAGTTGCCCCATGGTTTCGTTCTCTGAAAAAGGGCGCCGATACCTTGGTATATAACCACAAACTGTGTGGCACATTTTTTATCAGAAACAAGTGATTTTGTTGTTTTTTGTTGTGCTTTTATTTGTGCGGTTTCCTCGTGTTTTTCTGGTCCTCACCGTATCCACTGCTGTCAGAGCGCATGTGCGTATTCACATACATAAGCCGGGTCTTTCGACAATAAATCACCAGTTACAGTACAGCGCTTGTGTTTGCGTCTTTTATGTGTACGTATTTGTTGCCATTTTGTGCGCTGCCTAATCGAATACTAAAACAAGGCTCGCAATGCTCAAACCTGGGTTAAAAGAAATGAACCATGTCTAAAATAATATAACTGACAGACATATAATCAATGAAGTAATCGTACTGTTTAACTTATTGCCAAGAACGTTTCGAAAACAAGCGTGTTACTCCCGTGCCGTGGAAGAGATGACGCCACCGCCTTATCTAACGTAAGAGTGCTCCTATCACTAGCGCTCTCCTCTCACCGGCTTTCTACGGCGCTACATCTGAAGGGGGAGACAACCTGACCGAACTCGCTGCAGAAGACACGTATCTCAAGCGCCGGTTCCAGCAGGAAGTCGATAAAGCGGACTGAGTCGACAAAGCGGACCGATGTCGCACACTGAGTTTGCGAGTCGAACTAACAAGCTTCTACTCGTGCCAGGATAATCTCACATGATTTCCTCAAACATTGACGACATCGACGGTTTAGTAAACGGAGCAGTTGGGTACTCTACGAACGAGGATCATTGGGTGCTCTTGCTACGCACTTTCTCATATTTTACAGCAGTGGAGCTGAATTTAGCGCAGGATTGAGAACTACCGCAATCGATGCACAAGAAGGACATTTTTCCAAAGCACTTCGAACAGTTGGCGGGGCTCGGTGGTAAAATACTTGACTGCCACGCAGAACGCCGGGATTCGATTCCTCCTGGGATCCTGATTTTTATTCTTTGCATTCGTCGGCTCAGCGCGGCCGAAACCGCATTTTCTTTACGCTCTCGCGTTTAATTTACCAATTAACTTACACATTGCTTTCTCCACATCTATATCACGATTACTACAATACAATCAAAACGGTACAATTAACGTCCGCTATGCCTTCCTTGGCATCGTTATCCGCCGGTTTTCATGAAGATTGTGTCAAACAAAGGAAGCGAGCCCACAAATATCCCGTCCTTCATACAGTTATTATATCTCCAATTGCACTAAATTCGAACCTCGTCATAACAATGTAGCATCGGAACCAGAAATTAGTTCGTTCTATTCGCTATTCGTTGCAACAGTAGAGATAGAAATCAGGCCTAACAAATTGGTAAATGTCGCCCGCAAGGAATACAAAATACAAAAACGCATTACTCTATGGGCTCGCAAAACAAAGGAGGCGACTCCTACGTGTCTGCTATGAGCTTTTCGATCTTGATAGACCAGACCAGAACTTGAGAAGGATGTATGAAAATGAGGTCTATGAGACATCATATTACCTGAAACATTTTTAACCACATTTCCAAGCTCACATTCATTCTTTCGTTACCCCCCGCGAAACAGAAAAGAAAATGTGTTGCCGAATTGTCCTTCAAAATTTATTGCGTTTCTTACGGTAGTGTTTGAAGCCTCGCACGAGCCAAATATTTGTTCTTGACAGCCCATATCGCGGTGGCCCTCAGGCGGTGGATTTCCTATAAAAAATAAATATTGCTGAAATGCAGCGTGACCAACGAAAGTTCCCATTAGTCCGCCATGACCAATGATTCGCCATATCAGTTTTGCATATAACGAGGTTAAAATTATAAGCCACTATGACACATGGTTGATACTTGTGACAAAAAGGAACGAACGAAACTAGTACACACAAAACATGGATCGGTTGGCATTTGCTGCTAATTGCATACTCGATCATCCGGCGAGCACTTATGGTCCTACCAGACATTGGCTCATACGCAGCTTCAAATAACAACGTGATTCTGCCTTTTACGTGCGATCATAAAGTGCTTCTCGAAAGGCAACATAGTACACCGTGTTTAGGAAAAATTGTGGAGAGAATATAGAGCCTACGTGTTCAACTATGAGAAAGCGGTGAACTGCCCCCAACGGTTAAACATCGAACGACATTGAGGAAACACTGTCAATGGAGCCAAGTATAAGGGGGCACTACTACATATAGTCAACCTTAAAAGCCTCCGCGCTCGATCTGGTTTCACCTCGGAGTTTTGGCTAACTATACGAACAGCGTACTTGTAACATACGCAACAAAAATTAGTTCAAGCAAAGAAATCACGTTTTCGTTCCAACTTTTAGGCAAGAATTTACAAGACAAGGCAGCTGCTTTGATAGTTGCCGCATACATGTCTGCTACAAATTCCTGTGTCACCAATTGCAAGATCACCAATCAAGGAGTAGCTTCAATGATGAAGCATTGGCAGCCATACAAACGAATTAATGAAAAATATACGCATTACCTCTTCCTGTCCCCATCATTATCTTCGTTACTCTTTTTTAGATGTGAAGCATCTTATGGCGGAGTTCAATCAGGTGGTGGTGTTGGTGTGCGGCGTGACCGCCCTTACTGAGCATGCGCAAACCCTCTCCACTTCCCCTCTCCACTCCCCTCTTCCTTTCCCCATCTCCCCTTCCCCTCTCACCTACCCCTTTCCACTTCCCCTCCCCTTCCCCCTCTCTCCCTTCCCCTCTCCCCCTTCTATCCCCTCTCCACATCACCTTTCCCCTTCCCTTTCCCTATTCCCTTTCCCCTCCCACTCTCCTCTCCCCTCTCCACTTCCCCTCTCCCCTTTCCCCCTCACCCCTCCAACTCTAGAATGCGGGCTCTACATGCCGAAACACTGCTTCACATCGCCTCATGGTCCCCTTTAGCGGGAGATGGTGTGATTTTTCCCCCTTCCCCTTTTCCCCTGTGCAGAGTAGCAGGCTAGAGCGCTCGAGCTCAGTCCGACCTATCTGCCTTCTAATAAATTCGCTCTATTTATATATGCAGAATCTCCTTCCTGAATTGTCTACCCAATGAGAAAGTGAAGATATCCATTATACGTTGTAGCTTTCTCATGAATCTTCCGTTTGTATGGCATCGGCACGACGTATTTTACCATCTTTCACAACATCATCAGCGTCTGAAACGGCCTCAAAGAGGCCGCAACCCGCAGCCACCGAAACGGGACTTTGATGTTAAACTGTGGCAGAGTATGAACTTTTCTGATGTGTACAATCCTCCACGTCGGCTTACACTTTCTCCTCTAGAGAGCTTTTAAATGCGGCATTTTTTATATGCCTACTCAACTCGAGCATCAGTCCCACGCTTTTCTCCCTTAAGACGTTCATCGCCATAAGAAAATGATCGCATAAAACAAAATAAATTTTCGTGGTGGTCGGTTTTGAAGGGCGGCACCTACGCTCCGAACGCCAGTGTGTGAACCACAGGCCTAAATATCTATGCGTTCAAAATGTCCATATATCTGAACAGCATGAATGCCTCGTACGAGCTGTCAAAATCTAATGCAACACTTGATTTCTTGATGGGCTTATATATCGTGGTGGTAGAAGAAAACCCGTCTCCACGACTACAATGACAGCCGACATTGTGGAGCAGACACCAGGAAAAATTGGTCATCGGGAAAATTAATACTAAACTCGCGTTTCGCGTGCACATTGCGTGGCTGTTCCAGGGCCTGACGAAACCTAAAAAAAACATTCCCGCGGATCTCACGCATGTGGGCGTCGATTTTGTGCAATGCAGTCAGCGAGTAGCTGCCTATGTCTACCGAATGAATACTTTAACAATAACGGATAATTAAGTCTATTTAACATGAATGAATACAATGCACAAAAAAAGAATACAAGGACCAGAATGAAACACATCAAAAAACAAGAACTTGTCTGTTGTGTTCCTCTCTGGTCTTCGTGTTCTTTGCGCAGCGTAGTCATAAAGCATATTTCAGTAACTAGTCCACATGATGCTCCTCCTGCTGCCTATGCTGTACTTTAGGCCAAAGCTCCGTAGGTGTGTCAACTCATTTGGGTAGATTGAGTATTGCCTTATTTTGTGCTTACCAGCCTAGTTAACCGCACTGGTTTGTGAGCATAGGAGTGCGCGAGGTTCGCCATTAGAGGGAGAAAAGTAGAACCGAAGCGCCCCCTCCGCCCCTTGTTAGAGTCCGAAAAAAGCTCCGTAGTGGACTAAAACATGAAAATGAAGTGATCTCTTGCTTGGCCTCATTATTGCATCAAAAATGCACAGGCGTAAACCTGCGCATTAAAAATCACGTCAAATGTCTTGCTGAGTAGGGGTATGGGACAGAATATTCACACCACTTTAGACGATGAAGGGGAGTATTCTTTCTGTGGTGTAACGCCGGATCTCACTGCAGCCCAGACGCCACTTCCATCAACACGAAGTGTCAGTAGCGTTGCGTACTTTGGCGTATAACTGCAGGGACGAGAAACGCTCGACCATGCCTCTTGAGAAGAACGTGTTTTTGGGCGAGTTGGTTCTTGCTGAATGACATAATGCAGCGCTAAAACACATACACCACAAAGTAAGGAACACAAACCGACGGGACAGGCGCTACTCACAACTTTAATGAAAACTACAAGATAGTGGCACATATATACACATCCCAATGCGCAAACACAACGTCACAAACCATAGGGGGCGTATCATATCAAAGATCTGAAAACATTGTGTTTCGCATTGTACAGGAAGACTGACGTCTGACTGACGGAATCATCATTCTTCTCTTTGATGTAGAAAGCCTCGAGAAGTTCACGCGCCGTTTTATCATGGCTTCTGCCCAGAATCCTCAAATAAATAAATCTTGGCACATAGGAGCAGATCTTACAATGCGCCGAAAGTTGCGCAGTGAAATCCTTCTTTAGATTGTTTGCGTGTTCCATCATGCGGTCATTAACACATGTGCCCGTTTGTCCCACATAGGATTTCCCACAAGTTAGTGGTATTTTATACACCACCCCCGTCGCACACCGAGTGTATGGGGTGGCATGCTTGACTTGGCAGCCCGTCTTTGAGGCGCCCATGATGCGGGGGCACAGTTGGGTCAGCTGTTGGGTGCGGAAAAAACCACAGGTACATTGTACATGTGAGCCACCTTTTTCAAATTGTGGCTCACCTTATGTAAGTAAGCCACAACAACCGGCCGTTGGCCGCTCCGCTCACCAGCTGTAGCCACGTTTTCCCGCGCCCCTGCTTTTAGCTTGCGGTGCAGAGATCCTGCCACAGATGCAATGACCGAATGAGGGAAGCCGGCTTTAACCTTAGCCGGCTTTTAAACATTAACGAATTCTAGCAGGTCAGTCCTTCCATATGGGCTCGTACCGCTGAAAGCGGCACGTCACCGGCAGCAGTTAGCCGCTCTAATGCTCAATCTCGGCATTTTAGCTTGTCATTTGTGTACTCAAAGATGCAAATATGACCTCGCTTGAGTCAGTTATGATTTAAAGACCATTTGAATGGTTATTGGAGTCTTCGTAATTGAATATCAGGGCTGGGCAGAGATACTAAGAAAAGTATTCCGGAATACAGATATCGAAATACATGAACTGGAAGCCTAAAATACAGATACTGAGATACATTTGCCTTTAACGTAACGGGATATTTCGGAGATACTTTTGCAATAAGATGAAAAAAGTATTCCGGAATACAGTTACAGTGATACAGATACTGGAATACTTTATTTATTTCAAGGATGCTCATACTACGCAAAGGCACTTATTAGTGCAGCATAATGTTGTAATTAAAGTTACAGCGCATCGAAACGTTCAGTTCATTTATTTATTTATTTATTACAGTACCCTCAGCGCTATTAAGACATTGCAGGGGATGGGGGGCGGACAAAGTACCTAGTTAGTAATAATGACATAATGACAAGTATCAATTGCAATAAAAATACAATATTTCACAGCAACAGTAACAAGGATTGGACACCGAAATCGACATACTTGGCGAACAAATTAAGCTATGCTAGAAATAACACAGTTTAAGAAAATCACTCGCATCACTAATGAACACCAGTGAATTGAGAAAAAGCACACATTTATTTTGAAGATCTGCTTTGCTGAGAAGGTTGCTGTGTAGGCTTCTCAAATGGGCTGTCTTCTGACAGCGTCGGTTCAGCCTCAGCACAAGACTCAAGAAAGAAAAAGTCTGTCTACCGCTGAAGGCGAGCACAAATTCGTGTTAGAGTGAATAAATACCGCCTTCATAGCCGGATTGCCCTGCAGCGTGGCGATATCTCTTCTCGGGTCATCTAGATGACGAAACACTTCCGCCCTCACTTGGGTTGTTCTGACTGTTCAGAATCCGAAGTCGGTCCCCATCTTCGGAATCCTCAGCCGTCTGACCCTGTCGGCTTCAATGAAGCGGTCACCACCACCGACGCTACCAGCACCCATTTCAGAAACCCGCAACAGGCGAAGTCGGCTCCGGCGGTGGGGGAGCCTGCTACCACAAAAGACCGTTTCACGCATGTAATCAATGAGGAACGCACCCTGACATTGCAGAGGTGGCTGAAAGCGCGTCAAAGATAGCCATCTTCTAGTCACTTCCGCCGCGACTACGGGAACTGCTTTTGGAAGTGCCGCCGCTTTGAGAACTGAACGCACGCGAAGCATTGCAAAGCCTGTTCCAAGGTGGTATCCGCGCGGGGGGTCGCGAAGTAATGGCTTGCCACCCGAAAAAACTAGGCGTGCTGCATTGACCTTGAGAGACAGTGACTTTCGTCGGCAGAGGCCGATAACACTGCCCCCGCGATTCTGCCGTCTGCGGCGTCGCGCGCTTTACCACATGGACCATTCTGTGCTTGAGGGGAAACTATCGCCGCCCCATCTGTCGGCGACCGGCGGCGCGCCTTTGCTTGTCTTGGCACAAAAAAGAAAAAGAAACGTCATTCCCCCATTGGAAACACGCCTGAACTCATTTCCAACACAAAAAACAATGTAACGAGATACCCGTGTCCTGCATAGTATCGCGATACATGCGATACATCGTAAATGTATTTCACTACTGAGATACAAATACATTTTTCAAATGTATCTCGATACAGAAATACAGATACTCAAAAGTATCTCTGAAATACTGTCGCGATACTCTTGTATCGCGATACTGCCCAGCCCTGTTGAATATCCACCTTCTTCACAGCGATCGTGGCGCAAGGAATACAGCTCTAAGCCTAATGTTCGGTTCGGCTAGGGTGAACTACTGCGGCTGTATAGTAGGCGGACCGTTAAAAAGAAGGACAGAAAATATATCCAAGCGTGTGAAGAAAACTAAAGTGTTCTGTGCGCAGTTCAGATGCGCGTTGTTTTCTACATCGGTATATTACTAACCGCAATACGAAACGTGTCAACATCATTCGCTTTTTAGTCTTCCAAGTGTTGTGCACGTGTCGTGTAAATGTGCAAAGGTTGCGCATAGTTTTCGCGGTTTTTGTGTGGGGTTCAGCTTGGGAACGGCCAAGACGTACAAATCTCTTTCGATCGTTCAAAAGTGGCGTTGTAGGCTTACGTCACTTATGCCTAAATCAAATTGTGAGCATGTTTGCATTCGTTAGAGATCAAACCAACGACATTGTGAGACCCGTCATAAAAAGATGTTTGCGCGACTCTTTACCCGGTTTTATATTATCACCTAAGGCTATAACTAGAGCAAGTGTTCGTGGCCTTCGAAAAGAAGTTGTGTCTTCTTTTCGACATCTTGAATGCACTGTTTTCTATAGAATATTTGAGTGGAAAACACAAAAAAATATATAAAGATCTTATAGAAGTTATGCTACCTGTGCCAATATATCGCGCTCTATGAAATCGAATTCGAAGGGAATGTTCTAAAGAGGGTAAAAAAGATTCCAGTAAGGGCGTCAACAAATTCATTGTTATTTCAACTACATAGCAGCACACTTCCTGTCAAGCCTTGGCTAGAGCAAAAAAGTCTCTTCGTCTGCTGGAGTATAAATTGTATAATATGCAACAAACCAGAAACGATAGAACTTATAATTTTGGATTGTTGGGACGCAGTCTTTTTATGGGACATTCTTCAACGCACTGTAAAGAAAAAAATTACCGGTTACTCCCATGGTATTCGCTTCCTTCCCACATATACAACGGGTTTCCCCTATGACATAGTTATGCTGGTATGCATGCTTGTTCCGCTATAGTTTTTATTGAATATGCAGTATATTTAAGAGGAACCTATCGAGTCCAGGAAGAACCACCAATATGGATGTCTATGTTAGATGATGTGGTTTCATTGAAGCGGTTTTAAACCCTCGACAGGTTGACCTTTATAAATAGCACCATCATTATTATTCGTGTTGTTTGTATCTTGTGTGTTGAATATTCTCACAGGGTCGTGACGTCGACGAAGGCAGCAGGCGGCGTGTCCTAGATGAAACTCTTTATTTGGGCGAACTTGTGGCCGGGGAAAGGAAAGCCAAACTACAGCAATACACACAGTACGCAGATAGCGGCGAACAGATCATCGGCCGTCGATAAAAACTGCTCATGGCTGGCATGCGTCGTCTTATATACATCACGCATTGAACTTTCCAGTCTTTTCACTGGTGGCCGCGCAAGCTCTGGAATAATCTAGATTATTCGCCTCCTGCGCGCAATCTTAACAAAGTGATCTACTACAATCACGGAGCTCCTCGAACATTGCGGCGCGGTCAGCGTCGAGCGTTGTTAACCGTCCTTGCTGGTCAAACCCGAATCCATCAAAACAAAACAAGAAGCGGGCGTGGCAACATGTATGTTTGCGACTCGAAATTGAAAACTATGGGTAATAAAGAAGAAAGAAATTGGCGATAGCTCGGAGGGCTAACCGCGCGCCAGCCATCTTCGCGGACCTAGAGGTCAACGGTTCGACTCCTGTCAACGGCACTTTTAACACGAAAGTGTTTTATGCCGGGGTCCACCAAGTACATCCGTCACGGATATGACGTTGATAAAATGGATGCCAACGGGTGAGAAAGAAAAAAACCAAGAAAAAGATACCCCGCTGGGAATCGAACCCACGACGTTGCGGCCGCGACGGCAAGCGCCCGACGCTCTACCGACTAAGCCAACTCGGGAGATGCTAGGCACGGCGCGAACGCGCCTTATATCTTTCACACCTTCTCTTTCGCGGCGGGCGGAGCGGGGCGGTGCCGCCGTCTGTGAGAGGTGAAAAGAAGTAATGCTTCACAATCGACACTTACTAGCGCTTACTCCGAGACTGCACGTGATATGGGAGGTCATGGTTAAAGCGTCTCGATACCAGAGAGGTAGACTGGCCGCGCTGGCGTCGCCGAGGCACCCTTGACGCAGTTACGTTCTTTGCCTTTGGATGCGTGCGTCGGCTCATCGGAGTAGTGCAGCTTCCACGTGCACGAACGGGATTTCTCTGCCGCCGACTGCTTCATTTGCGAGAGCACCGACTAACAAAACTGCTGCAATACGCGTTGCAGAAAGGACACTATTTCGACGGGCGTATGTCGTGCCTTGGTGGAGCGAGAAAGAGGCCAGCGCGACGCACGCGTTTGCCGCTCAGGCTACGAACCTCCGTCTCCCGTGTTGCTGAAGCGCTGTGTGGTAGTGTATGCATGAGCACAGGCGTCGGTCACCCATTACTAGAAAGCGCACACCGTGCCGTTTCTCTCCTTAATTGACGACGCTTTGAAGAGGTGCATACCGGGTACCAATGTTGATTATGAACTTGTTGATATCATCCTTACGCGCGATTCACGATTCGCTGTGTCCAAATATATGTTCACACCATCAGCTACCTCAACGGTTTAATCATGATCATGGGCGTTAGTCTTCGCGATAGAGACATGCTGTCAACATGGGTGCATCCACGTCAAACGGTGCTATAGCTGCCAAACACGAATAGACATTGTACAAACTCTCATATATCATAAGCACTACTTCTGTGAAGACACGTTTCACTTTCGTGTTATACCGATTCCTATGACGGAGGGATCAGCCATGTTTTTTTCTCATAGTTATATTTCTTTTCCATCAGATGGCGTTGATTTTACTCACGTATTTCCGGGACGGAAATGCGTCATGAAAGTCTTGCTGGACCCCGGCATAAAACACTTTCGTTTTAAAAGGCGCGTCTTTTGGACGCGCGCAAAAACGAAAATCACACCATCTCCCGCTAAAGAGGACAATGAGGCGATGCGAAGCAGCGTTTCGGAATGTCGAGCCCGCGTTTCAGAGGGGGAGTGGAGAGGAGCTTTGTGGAGGGGGATTGCGCATGCGCAGTAAGGGTGGTCACGCCGCACACCACCCATACCTGTTTGAACTCCGCCATAAGATGCTTTGCATCTAAAAAGTGACAACGCATGAAGTAAAACAAGCTGAAATATCTCAGCGATGTGAACTGCGTCCTATCCCAAAAAGCTACACGTAGAAAATGAAGGAGTATTTTATTTGTATGCGACGCTGAATATACGGCTACAATTGTGTGACTACATTCATGAGCGGTAGCCTTCGTTACGTTGAGAAGAAAAATTCCCCCACCTCCCCGAAGGGAATCGTGAGGAAATGCGAATGCATTTCTTGCGCCGAGAGTACACGGCGCAGTAATTTTAATGGTGTAAATTAATGACGAGACGAGGATTTGTACCGTAACCATTTATTTACACATTGATCAGCACCTGTTTGTGTTGTCATTGTACCTGACGGCCATAATCTCAGCCTTGTGGTCGCCGTTGGCGTTTCACAGCGGCGTCTCGAGCACACATTTCGAGAGGCGCCCAGCCAGCGGACGGGAGAGTGGGGCGCAGGGAGGAGAGAGAGCGAACGGCGAGAGAAGGAGCGGCGAAGCACTGCACCCAATGCCACCTAGAAGAGCGGTGCGGAGCCGGCGCGCGCCCGCGCAAACCGCGGTGAGGAGGCGGAGCGCGCGCAGTCACGTGGGGTGTGACGTCGTTGCGCCTTTGCTACAGACGCTCCTCTCCTTTCCTCGCGCCGTTGCTATGTGACGGCGGATTCAGGGTCGCTTATAAAGTGCATTCGCACTTAAAAGTCTTCCGCGAGTATACTACTATGGGAAAGCATCTTGCCATCACGAAGGTAAGGACGAGTGCACATATTTGTGTTCATGAATTTCATAGACCGAGCGTCATTGGAGCCAAATTCAAAACACCACGCGTAGTTTAGGTCAATTTTGAAAGCCTACATGGTAGATCTGGATTCAATTCGGAGTTTTGTGTAACTTTACGAATAATTTTTCATGTAGCCTGCACAATAGTAATTCCTGCAAGAAAATAAATCATGTTTCCGTTCCATCCTTTAGGCAACCGTCTACAAAGCAGATCAATCGCTCAACCGTTCCAGCATAAATATATTCTACGAGTTCCATGCCACTAATCAAGGGGAGGCTCAACCACAAGAAGCCATGGTAGCCACATCAATGAATGAATGAATGTGGTGTTATTGTACGCGGAATCTCCTTTTAGATGCGAAGTATCTTATGGCGGAGTTCAATCCGGTGGTGGTGGTGTGCGGCGTGACCACCCTTACTGCGCATGCGCATACCCTCTCCACTCACCCTATCCCCTCCCACTTCCCCTTCCCCTCTCCACTTTCCCTCTCAACTTCCCCTCTCCCCCCCTTTCCACTCTTCCTCTGAAACGCGGGCTAGACATGCCGAAATTCTTTCCTGCGCAACGCCGCGATGAGTACCAGCGCATGCCCGTCCCCTCCCCCTCTCTCTCCTACGCTGCCCCCCTCTCGCACGCCTGACGACTGCGTTCCCCACTCGCCCTGTGAGAATTAACGGCCAGGCTAGATGGAAGATACGACGCGCGTAGCGTCCCTCTTCGCGTTCCACGACGCGAGGTCGGTAGCATGCCCAAAGAACGCCAACGGAACGCGATCGTGCAAGTGCTCCGGCTTCGCATCGCCTCATGGTCTTCTTTAGCGGGAAATGGTGTAATTTTTTAAGTTGTCTAAGTGACGCGTGAGGGTAGAGTTTTATTGTAGGTTGCATCCTTCATTAGAGCGCCGCCTTTGCGGGACATCAGCATGTTAACGCGACAGCTTTAAAAATCTCGTTTCGCAAAAAATAAGGTGTCCGGGTCGGCGGCGTTGGCAGCAGCGTCTTTGGTTGTGAGCGAAAAAGCAGCGTTGTCAGTAGCGAAAATTCGAGGTTGGTGCAAAAGAAGATATGTCCTGGAGTGCGTGCGCACTTGGGCGTTTTTCGCGGCAAGTTTTAGGTCTCGACCGAGATGCTAAGGTAGGCTAGCGATTGCGAAGGCGATACGAACGCGGCCCGATTGCACTAGCTTGTTGCCGCCGCCTTCGAGACAGACAGGCGCGCGGTACGGTCGCACCATCTCCTGGAGTCGCAGCATCTCCCTGAATAAAAAAACAGAAGCAGCGGTAATTGCCCGCTGAGGAGACCGATCAATACGCAGTGCGAGACAACTTGTCAAAAGACATTGAAACGTACACGAATTTAAACAAAAAAAAAACACTGAATCGTCGGGACGGCACATCACTAAGTTGCCATGCGCACCGAAGCCGTAGTTGTAACGAAATTGTTTTTCAACTGCACTGATAGCGTCCGCGCAACAGTAGTTGTTTGTGTACTCACACATTCTCATATCTTGCGGCCTAAAGTTCACAGCGCGGTGCCAAAACGCGCTCGTAGCAAAAGCGAAACAATCAGTACGAACATACATGCAGACGCTCATACATGTAGAGGCACCGTCAGTCGTCGCGAACCCGTGCGATCGCTGGCTTGAGGCTTCTTTCTGTTATGCTCCGTTTGGTTATACGGGCAGTCTACTCTAACAAAATATTTCACATAGTTTGCACTCAGCGAGTGACTACCTTTCACGCAAGAGGCCGGTTCAGGGGTCTCCAACGCGGTGACCGCGTGAAGCGGGTGCTCGGTTTTCTGCAAAGAGACAGCGACTGTAGACTATCTTGTGCTTTCAGTTCGTCGAAAATGATTACTTTGACAGTGAAGAACACAGTTCCTTTCGAAAGTACTTACAGAAATGCCCCGGAAGGCTTCCGCGAGGTGTTTTTGTAGAGCGCCGACAACAAAGCCTATAGGGAGTGCGCCGGCGGTATCCTACCTAGCACGCAATCGAGGCGCGTCCGATAGAGGGCGACTCCGTAACTCCTCGCCGCCAATAGATGGTATTTTAACAGCGAAGCCGTTGTATCTCACCGTAGTTTCTGTGGTGTCGCCACAAAAACATCATCACACGCTCTCTTCGTCCTCTTCTTTATCGTCGTCTTCATCATCTTCTGCTTCTCTCCCAAAACACAAGTGCCTATTTCTCCGGCGCGGGATGCAATAAGTCTTACGTCTAACTCACTAACTCTTACACACATTACGAAGGCGAGGCGTCTTAACAAGTCTGCTATCCAAGCACGCTAGCAGAGCACAGCATAGCCTTCTTTTGTACAGTATAGCAAGGGTGTGGGAAACAGCATGACAGTTGTGAGGGTGACAAAAAAGGAAAGCAGGAGAGGGCAGAGTAACACATACCATAGAAAGAAAGAGAAAGAGAGAAACAAGAAAACGAACTGCAGGAAGCAAGAGATGAAGGGAAAGACAGAGAATAAAAGAAAGGCAAAGAAACACGGAGAGTGAGAAAAAGAGGCAAAGAGAAAACGAGAAATACAGAGATAGACAGAAGGGAATGGAAGACAGGGAAATAAAGATTGAACGACCGAGAAAGAAATAGAGAGAAAAAGAGAGAAGAAACAAATAGGAGGAGAGGGCGAGGAGGAGGGGAACGCTACTGCCTCGGCTGCTACCTCAGTCATTGCACGACTAGTGCGTAGCTTTTTTAACTTGTTACAGTTGCATTCTTTTCATGAAACACGTTTCAGTGTTTTCACCTTAAATGCCATGTACCAACTAGGCCCAACAAAAGTTATAATAATGTTTCAGTGGCTACGTACTGCCGCAAAACGTAATGCGAAATGCCATGGAGCTAAAGGAATGTTAACTTTGCACGTCAATACTCATAGCACCACTGCATGAGATGTGCGTACCGGCACCACCTCATGGACGCACAGCTATTCTGAGACGTAATCAGCGAAGTCTTGATTAAGACGTCATCCCGCCGAGGAGGTTTGTGCGCAGATTGCAGTGTTCTTCTTCGGAGGGAATAGAACATAAAACAAGACCCCATGTAAACGAAATGCACCCAAGGACTGTGTGTGCACAAGCTGCATGACGGCGACGACTTGCTAAGCAAGACTTCTCGGACTTTCCGTATGAAAAAGAGGGAGTGCGAGTCTCGTACTGAAAACAAATCTCTGAAGCCATACTTCACGTTTTTTTTTTTTTGAAGCCCACACGGTGGCGTTGGAAATATTCACGTTCACTCTCGAATTTGTTTCACTTTTCTTGCATTACGCGTGACTTTTTGCAGGAATACATAGCAACTATAGCGTGTTTTAATAAACAAACTAAACCAATAGAACCATAACGTCATTAAACGCAGCGAAAAAAAAATACGGACACAGAAAAGCAGTACACTACGCAACACTACACAGCGTACTACACAGCGTTTAATGATGTTATCGTACCAACTCGCCCAGCGAGACACAACCGTAACAAGTGAAAACCACCATCTATAGCTGCACCTCGAAGCCGGGTCTTCTGAGTGGAAAGCGGGCATTCTACCTCTGCGCTACTTCAGTGGAGACGCGCGGAGCTCTTGGACGACCAGATATTGCAGGATACCCATCGACCCTCACAAGCGACGTGACCCTCTTTTTCACTTTCGATTCAATGGTGGTGTGGCCCTTCCGAGCGCTCTCCTGTTTCTAATACGCTCTAGAAACAGCAATAAATGAAAGAATGACAAATCGAGGCAAACTTTCTGTTTTGAATTGCCCAAGTGATGCGTAAAAGCAGCAATTTATTGTAGGTTGCGGACTTCTCTAGAACATTGGTTTCTGAGGCATCGCCATGGCGCTTTTTGTCGTCTTTCCAGCGTTCCTGAGCAATGAGCACTCAGCAGCCCCATCCCGCTACCACCATAACGTGTCTTTCACTATAAATTGTGGAATGGTATGAATATTTCCGCTACGTACAAGCCTCCAAGTCGGCATTACATGTTGTCGTAGGAATCGCTAATAAACAGAGATGCTTTTTATGCTGACTCACCGACAAAAATACCCGTCCAAAAATACGCTAAAAATTGAACGCGAGCGATGCAAGCACGCGTGCTCAAGCTAGAGACTTTTATCGCGCGAAAAGCGTAGGCGCCAGGTTAGCTACCAGGTTCCTTGAGCCTACACCCTTGTGAGTTAGCGTTCCTTACAGCTAACCTGTCACCTACGCTTTCCGCGCAACAAAAGTCTCTAGTTTGCGCACGTGTACTTGAATCGCTTGCGTTCAAGTTTTAGCTTATCTTGGCTGCGTTATATTTTGCTTGTATCATTTTGTTGTAAGAGCAGATTAAGATTTTGTCATACTATTCATTGTGGATTACGATGTACGTTCTTGGGTGACGATGTGCTGCTTTGATCTGTGCTAGTTTATAAATAGGCGTGGATTCTGAGAATAAATTTCAGTTTGAACTTAGCACTCGTCTCGTGTTTATCTTGCTTTCTTGTGTCACCGTAATTTTCGCGCTACCTGCTCTATGATGTATTCTCTTGTAGCTATTGTTTTCTCTATGACCACGTTCACGAGCTCCATGCTGGAAAGTTTGGTGACGTTAGATTAGAGTATATTTAGGACAACAAAAGAATTTTAAGGGGCGTAATTCCCACCATAGCGGGTACCGCGCTGCATATGCTGGCGAAACGTGTTGAGAAACTAGCGCGAGCGCGGAGACCCTTCGAGGTAGCGTATGCTAGCATTGCTTCTTCATTTTAGTCTCGGCGCCCTCCCGGACTCACCGACCGCCCCTTTTTTCTCCCTCCTAGCCATATACAGCTCGCTGTAAAAATTTGCCGACCATCCTTACTGCACTTGTGCGAACAGAAAAAGGATCTGATTTGCGAAAGGCTGAAGATTCGGCGGAAGTTAGCCTATGCTTGGGAAGTCCAATAGAGACCCGACACGGCAGTGTTATCACATGATAGATTAAACCATAGAAAACTTAAACATTTGAGCGAAAGCTTACGGCGTCGAGGTTCAACAATAGCGCTCGCGTTGTGACGGTTGATCTTTGCTGGCTGCGAGGCACCGACCTTGTATTTTCATGTTTATGCTGTCGCTGAACGCGGCTGGCTATGTTTACGCTTTGAGTGCGGGCTGACTCAGATCCCGTCTGGTACACGCGTTCACGTACGCCTTGCAAGCTGCTCGTGGACCACATCTTTTCCAGGTACGAGCAAACACATAGAAGGACAGATTTATCGCAGCGCAGAGACACGTCATCAACGGTAGGTGCCACGCCTGCGCTACAGCCCCGGCGTTTGACGACGTAGCGCCATGACGAGGGAGAGAGAGAAACGCACAAGGCAAGGGTGCCAACCAATAGGATGCGAGGTTTTTCGCTCTACATTGGGAGAGAATAACAGAGAAGGGATAGACGAGGGAGAAAGACTTCGAATCAAGCGTAGAACTCTTGCTTTAAGAGCGTTTCTCTTGATCTTAGACGGAATCTCATGGCAAGGGCGACGGCGAAATAGCACCTGGAGTGTTCATATAAGTGCTTCCGCAATAATCGTTTTTTTCCTTTGGCTGGTTCACAGCCTTCATATGTGTGAAGTTAAACTTATATACTTGCACAACGTTATGCGTTTCTTTGCCTCGTTTTACGCACTATGTGCACCGGCTGCTGCTTACAAATGTTTGCTCCCTGCAGCTTGCCTACTTTGCCTCGTTTTCCAGGCACGTCGCCTACACTGGCGCCTAAAGGGTAACTCAAGGTAACGTAATGTCAGCACCCATGTTACAGCAGAGACGTCAATCTTATAGAAAGGAAGCGCAGGCTACGGTTCGATGACGTGAATATCATACGTAGGATTCGCTTGAGTATTTTTCCGAGGTCGAGCAACGCCTATACATACCTGGCTGAGTCATACGAGTGCATATGTAATGTTTATTAGACATTCACAAAAGCTGGGTCTGCCCTGGAACTAGAATTGACGTTAACCCGACATGCCACCTGTATCATAGGAGTGCATATTGTGATAGGAATTTATGCTATTTGAAGTGCGCGGCCGGTTACGCGCGTATATTGTGGGGCGCCGAAGGAAGAAGATGCCGTTGAGCTGTTCTCGTGCTGGACAGTCGGTCATGACACTAGCCTGAGCTACCTGGGCGGTACTCGCGTTCCCGATTAAACCAGCTGCACAGTTCCCCAAGGCTTGCGTTCCTGAGTCAGGTGTTCAGCAACGGCGTGTTCCGAGTGAGCCGAGCTGTGTCCTCAACCTATCCTGTGCTGGGCAGACGCGCAGAGCCCGTTGTTTCCGTTGCGCCATTCTTGTGTGCGAGAGGCCTGAGCCCACGTTATCATCATAAGTAATGTTTAATACCTTCTTATAAAATTAGACGGCCAGCATTGCAACCATAAATGACGTTTCATCGACATCACGCCAGCCTAGGGCATTTTAAGTGTGTAGCACTTCAGCGGTCCGGCTTGTCCTCCGTCCGTAGATCTCATGTTACGTGATCACGCTCAAAATAAAGTAGACAATACAGGCCTAAAACAAGGTTTAATATGTACTGATGTGCCAGTTGATGAGCTATGATTTTCAAATAGGCAGCGCAAAAAAGGGCAACAAATACGTACACATAAAAAGACGCAAACACAAGCGCTGTACTGCAACTGGTGATTTATTGTCGAAAGACCCGGCTTATGTATGTGAACATGCCCATGCGCCCTGGCTGCAGTGGATACGATGAGGACCAGAAAAACACGAGGAAACCGCACAAATAAAGGCCCAACTAATAACACGTGGTTCTGATAAATAAAATCTGCCACACTGTATACGGGTATATACCAAGGTATCGGTGCGCTTTTTCAGAGAACGCAACCGAGGGTCAACTGACCCATTTATCTTTCCATTTCTCAATTTCGATGGCCTCGATTACCTCTCTAGTTTCCTTCTTGCGTTCCTCGCGCACAATCTCCGTACCTGTTAAATGCGGGAGCACAGCCACAATCCCTACTATGGAAGGCCAAATGCCCAGAATCTTTTGCTGCAAAGTGCCGGTTGTGTTCCGTTAGTCGTGTGTTTATGCACCTGCCCGTCTGACCTATGTAAACCTTGTTACGGGTCAGAGGGATCTTGTAGATCACCTCTTCTGTGCATGCGACGTAGGGTTTGCGGTGCTTGATTTCACACGATTGCTTATGCCTCTTAACGCCATTCACCTTTTTGCACAGGATGGACAATGGCACTGGTGCTGAGAACACAACGTCGACACCGGCTTTTCGGCCTATCTTTCGCAGATTGTGCGAAATGCCGTGCACATAGGGTATCACGAACGTACTCCGGTGGTTCCTGTTTGCGGCCGCACTTGTTTTGTTTTGTTGCAAGCCTTCTGCGGCAGAAACCAAGAGTTTCGACGGATACCCAGAGCGCCAAGGCGGCCTATCTGGTTAGTGAAGCTGGCAACATCTTTGTGCGGACAGGATTTTTGGACGGCGCTAAGTAAGCATGGCCTGGCAATTGCTCTCTTTACAAGTTTGGAGTGCGCGGATTGGTAAGGGAGGACGGGTTTGTTGCCCCTTGGTTCACAAGCGCAACATATGTGATCAGGCAATGCATATACACCAAGGTCTAAAAACCTGATATACCCGCTAATGGGAAGCTCGTACGTTAGTAAGAATGGAAGCAGAAACCTGGAGACTTACAAAGAGGGTTCAACTTAAATTGAGGACGACGCAGCGAGCGATGGAAAGGAAAATGGTAGGTGTAACCTTAAGAGACAGGAAGAGAGCAGAGTGGGTCAGGGAACAAACGGGGGTTAAGGAAATCATAGCTGAAATCAAGAAGAAGAAATGGATATGGGCCGGGCACGTAGCACGTCGGCAGGATAACCGATGGTCATTAAGGGTGAATGACTGGGTTCCAAGAGATGGCAAACGCGTGAGGGGGATACAGAAAATTAGGTGGCTAGATGAGATTAAGAAGTTTGTAGGTATAACGTGACAGCAGAAAGCACAGGATTGGCGGAACGTGGGAGAGGCCTTTGCCCTGCAGTGGGCGTAGAGAGGCTGATGATGATGATGATGATGTAGGGATTGTGGCTGTGCTCCCACTTTAAGAGGTACGGAGATTTCGCGCGAGGAACGCTAGATGGAAACTAGAGCGGTAATCGAGGCCATGGAAATTGACAAATGGAAAGATAAATATGTCAGTTGCCCCACGGCTGCGTTCTTTTTAAAAAGGGCGCCGATACCTTGGTACATAACCACATATTGTGTGGCAGATTTCTTATCAGAACCACGTGATTTTGCTGTTTTTTGTTGTGCCTTTATCTGTGCGGTTCCCTCGTGTTTTTTTTTTTGTCCTCATCGTATCCACTGCTGTCAGACCGCATGTGCGTGTTCACATACACAAGCCGGGTCTTTCGACAATAAATCACCAGTTGCAGTACAGCGCTTGTGTTTGCGTCTTTTATGTGTACGCATTTGTTGCCATTTTGTGTGCTGCCTAATCGAAAACTAAAACAAGTCTCGCAATGCTCAAATCTGGGTTAAAAGGAATGAACCATGTCTAAAATAATATAATTGACAGACATAATCAATGAAGTAATCGCAATATTACCCCTAACATAACCAAGAACGTTTTGAAAACAAGCGCTTGACTCCCGTGCCGTGCAAGAGATGACGCCACCACCTTATCAAACGTAAGAGTGCTCCTATCACTAGCGCTCTCCTCTCACCGGCTTTCTACGGCGCTACATCTGAAGGGGGAGACAACCTGACCGAACTCGCTGCAGTAGACACGTATCTCAAGCGCCGGTTCCAACAGGAAGTCGATAAAGCGGACTGAATCGACAAAGCGGACCGATGTCGCATACTGAGTTTGCGAGTCGAACTAACAAGATTCTACTCGTGCCAGGATAATCTCACATGATTTCCTCAAACAATGACGACATCGACGGTTTGGTAAACGGGGCAGTTGGGTACTCTACGAACGAGAATCACTGGGTGCTCTTGTTACGCACTTTCTCATGTTTTACAGAAGTGGAGCTGAATTTAGCGCAGGATTGGGAACTACCCCAATCGATGCACAAGGACATTTTTCCAAAGCACTTCGAAAAGGTGGCGAGGCTCGGTGGTAAAATACTTGACTGCCACGCAGAATGCCGTGGTTCGATTCCTCCTGGGATCCTGATTTTCATTCTTCGCATTCGTCGGCTCAGCGCGGCCCAAACCGCATTTTCCTTACGCTCTCGCATTTAATTTACCAAATAAATTACACATTACTTTCTCCACATCTATATCACAATTACTACAATACAATCAAAACGGTACAATTAACGTCCCATATGCCTTCCTTGGCATTGTTATCCGCCGGTTTTCATGAAGATTGTGTCAAACAAACGAAGCGAGCCCACAAATATCCCGCCCTTCATACAGTTATTATATGTCCAATTGCACTAAATTCGAACCTCGTCATAACAATGTAGCATCGGAACCAGAAGTTAGTTCCTTATATTCGCTATTCGTTGCAATAGTAGAGATAGAAATCAGGCCTAACAAATCGGTAAATGTCTCCCGCAAGAAATAGTAGATACAAAAACGCATTACTCTATGGGCTCGCAAAACAAAGGAGGCGACTCCTACGTGTCTGCTATGGGCTTTTCGATCTTGATAGAGCAGACCAGAAATTGAGAAGGATGTATGAAAATGAGGTCTATGAGACATCATATTACCTGGAACATTTTAACCACATTTCCAAGCTAACCTTCATTCTTTCGTTACCCCCCCGCGAAAAAGAAAAGAAAATGTGTTGTCGAATTGTCCTTCAAAATTTATTGCGTTTCTTACGGTAGTGTTTGAAGCCTCGCGCGAGCCAAATATTTGTTCTTGACAGCCGATATCGTGGTGGCCCTCAGGCGGTCGATTTCCTATAAACAGGTAAATATTGCTGAAATGAAGCGTGACCAACGAAAGTTCCTATTAGTTCGCCATGACCAATGATTCGCCATATCAGCTTTGCATATAACGAGGTTAAAATTATAACCCACTATGACACCTGATTGATACTTGTGACAAAAAGGAACGAACAAAACTAGTACACACAAAACATGGATCGGTTGGCATTTGCTGCTAATTGCTTACTCGATCATCCGGCGAGCACTTATGGTCCTACCAAACGTTGGCTCATACGCAGCTTCAAATAACAACGTGATTCTACCTTTTACGTACGAGCATAAAGTGCGTTTCGAAAGGCAACATAGTACACCGTGTTTAGGAAAAATTGTGGAGAGGTTATAGAGCCTACGTGTTCAACTATGAGAAAGCGGTGAACTGCCCCCAACGCTCACCGTTGTCAGAAGGGAAGGGGAGCTTGGCACTCGAAAGCACCATGTCCCAGAGTTTATAACACTCATCAACCCCTCATCATCCAGTACGTCCGCTCCGGTAAGGGTCCCGCCCCGGGTTGCAGAGCGGGATTTTTTTGTTTTGAGCGAACGGTCCTACCCGGACAAGGGTGCCGCGCCCGCTCAGCGCGAAGCGCCGAGCAGACACGACATCTCTCGCGGCCGTGGGGCCGCTTAAACCACTAATTAATAATAATATCTGGGGTTTAACGTCCCAATCTTAAACCACGAACGACACAGAGGGGACACTGTCAATGAAACCAAGTATAAGGGGGTACTACTACATAAAGTCAACCTTAAAAGCCTCCGCGCTCGATCTGGTTTCACTTCGGAGTTTTGGTTAACTATAGGAACAGTGTACTTGTAACCTACGAAACAAGAATTAGTTCAAGCAAAGAAATCACGTTTTCGTTCCATCTTTTAGGCAAAAATTTACAAGACAAGGCAGCTGCTTTGGTAGTTGCCGCTTAAATGCCTGCTACAAATTCATGTGTCACCAATTGCAAGATCACCAATCAAGGAGTAGCTTCAATCATGAAGCATTGGCAGCCGTACAAACGAATGAATGAAAAATATACGCATTACCTCTTCCTGTCCTCATCATTATCTTCGTTACTCTTTTAACACGAAAGTGTTTTATGCTGGGGTCCACCAAGACTTCAGTGACGTATTTCCGTCACGGAAATGACGCCGAAAAAATATACACAATCAGACGGCAAAGAAAAAAAGGTACCGTCAACGGGCATCGAACCCACGACCACTCGGTCCGCAACAACAGATGCCGGGCACGCTATCCACTGCGGCACGGTCACAGACTCTGGAGGATTTACGAACGCGCCTTTTATATCTACCACTCTCCCAGTCGGCTAGGTGGTGTTGACCTCTGGGAGTAATAAGGTAAAGTAATTCGTCATTGCTGTGGCCTCCGCGACTAGCACCTGCAACGCGTTACGCGTCCGTCCCATTCTGCGCGTTTTCAATAGAAGTTGAATTTTGTCAATGCCTTAACACACCGCGAGGTGGCGAACTTTGCCCAAGCGTCGTAAAAGCGTCGGCCTCGCTCAGCATCACGCTAATACAAACCAAAACTAGCTCTGCGACGCGCGCCTGCCTCAAATGGCTGTAACACCGCGTTCCCCGCTCACGCACTCACCCCGAGAAAAATCGCGGCCGGTCTACCGGGGCGGCACGACGCGCTTTGCGTTTCCCTCTAGTCCGGCCGTGGTGTTCAATCACATTTTAACATGCCGCGGGATGGCGACCAAGTTCTGCGTCCAATATGCGACGCTCTTCTGGCTATCACACCTCGTTCTCTGATTACGCTTTCACCGTTAACTACTACAGCTACCACAAGGGTTTGTTCAATCATTTAACATGGACGTTAGTCGTCGGGATGGAGATGTACCACCAATCATCAAAGTGGGTGCATACACGTTAAACGGCGTCATTAGCTGCCAGACATCAATATACGTTGTGCAAACTCTCTTATATCAATGTACAGTAAGCGTTCAGTTACTTCTGTAAGCGAACGCTTTACTTTCGTGTTATTCCGATTCCTATGACGGAGGGATCAACCGTGTTTTTTCCCCCTTCCCCTTTTCCCCTGTGCAGAGTAGCAGGCTAGATCGCTCAAGCTCGGGCTGACCTCTCTGCCTTCTAATAAATTCGCTCTATTTATCTATATTGATTCTCCTTCCGGAATTGTCTACGCAATGAGTAAGTGTAGATATCCATTATACGTTGTAACTTTCTCATGAATCTACTGTTTGTATGGTATCGGTACGACGTATTTTACCATCTTTCACAACATCATCAGCGTCTGAAACGGCCTCAAAGAAGCCGCAACCCGCAGCCACCGAAACGGGACTTTTGAAGTTAAACTGTTGCAAAATATCAACTTTTCTGATGTGTACAATCCTCCATGTCGTCTTTACACTTTGTGCTCTAGAGGTCTTTTATATGCGGCATTTTTTATATGCCCACTCAACTCGAGCATCAGTCCCACGTTTTTCTTGCTTAAGACGTTCATCTCCATAAGAAAATGATTGCATAAAACAAAATAAATTTTCCTGGTGGTCGGTTTTGAAGGGCGGCACCTACGCTCCGAAAGCCAGTGTGTGAACCACAGGCCTAAATATTTACGCGTTCAAAATGTCCATATATGTGAACAGCATGAATGCCTCGTACGAGCTGTGAAAGTCTAATGCAACACTTGATTTCTATATGGGCTTCCATGATTATATATCGTGGTGGTAGAAGAAAACCCGTCTCTACGACTACAATGAAAGCCGACATTGTGGAGGAGACACGAGGAAAAATTAGACATCGGGCAAATTAATGCTGAACTCGCGATTCGCGTGCACATTGTGTGGCTGTTCCAGAGCCTGACGAAACCTATAAAAACATTCCGGTGGATCTCTCGCATTGTGGGCGTCGATTTTGTGCAATGCAGTCAGCGAGTAGCTGCCTATGTCTACCGAATGAATACTTTAACAGTAGTGAATAATTAAGTCAATTTAACATGAATGAATACAATGCACAAGAAAAGAATACAAGGACCAGAATGAAACACATCAAAAGACAAGAACTTGTCTATTATGTTCTTTTCTGGTCTACGTGTTCTCTTGCGCAGCGTAGTCATAAAGCATGTTTCACTCGTCCAGATGAGGCTCCTCCTCCTGCGTATGCCGTACTTTGAGCCAAAGCTCCGTAGGTGTGTGAACTTATTTGGGCAGATTGAGTATTGCGAATATTTTGTGCATACCAGAAAATTTAACCGCACTGGTTTGTGAGCATAGGAGTGCGCAAGGTTCTCCATTAGAGGGGGCCAAGGAGAACCGAAGCCCCCCCCCCGCTTGTTTGAGTCCGAAGGAAGCTCCGCATTGGACTCAAACATGAAAACGAAGTGACATCTTGCTTGTCCTCATTATTGTATAAAAAATGCACAGGCATAAACCTGCGCATTAAAAGCACGTCAAATGTCTTGCTCTGTAGGGGTATGGGGCAGAGTTGTCACACCACTTTAGCCGATCAAGGGAAGGCGGCCGCCCGATCCCCTTGCCCTGCCCCTTTGCGAACGCATCTGTTTCTAAGGAGTATTCTTTGTCTGACGTAACGCCGTATCTCACTGCAGCCCCGACGCCACTTCTATCAAAACGAAGTGTCAGTAGCGTTGCGTACTTTGGCGTATGACTGCAGGGATGAAAACGCTAGACTAGGCCTTCTTGAGACATGCGAGTATATATGCAACATTTGATATATTGGTATAAAGCAGAGAGACAGCACACCAACCAAACTTCACGTTTGACGAGCACCACCATCACATTGGATGATAAGCAACGGGTAATGTAATATGTCGTGTTCCGCGTGATGGCTGGAAAAGGGTCGTGGCAGCAGGTTTTTAAGCGTTTGTTTGCTACATTAGTGACGCTATTTATAAGAAATAGTCTTTCTTGTTTAATCCCTGCGAAGTATGTTAAAAAGTTGTCAATCTCTATTTTCGTTATCTTGAGTTAACATGAGCAGTGAACTGCTCATGTTAACATGCATTTAACATGCTGTGAACTGCATACCCGCATTTTATGGGCCGTGGAATGCAGATAGATAGATAGATAGATAGATAGATAGATAGATAGATAGATAGATAGATAGATAGATAGATAGATAGATAGATAGATAGATAGATAGATAGATAGATAGATAGATAGATAGATAGATAGATAGATAGATCCGTTACCGATTTGTGTTTTAAGTGCATAAAACCTTGGGGGCTTGCCTTGTCGTCCATCCACCCTCTCATGTTCATGGTCACGCTGTAGTAAAAATAGTTATGCAGGCCTAAAACAATGCTAAAAATTCTGATAACGAGTTCAAAGGTAAATAACAAGGTTTAAAATATTATATACTACAGAAATAATCAAGAATAATAATAAGCATACGTAATCGTTCGTAGCATGCGGCGTGAAGTCGTGTCTTACGTAGGTCAGATCGCGGCGTATACAAACTAATACTTTGCTTGCACGTTGATCACTGCGAGACCAAAGCTGGACATACCCAGAGAGACGAAATGTAGAATCCATGTTTCGCTCGGAGATTACAATCAATAGAAACTGGTACTTCAACACCCGCTGTCTAAAATCAGACAAACGGCCACGTAAAACCACGAGCATTCCATTGCATGACAGACGGTTGACGCATGTGCTCTTCAAACACCGATGCCATATACCCTTACTCTAGAACCACCACAAGTGGCTCCAGCACCTCAAGTAGCTGCACAACAGCCTTAGCAGACGGAGTGTTTAGACCGCCAAGGATCTTGCGCATTGAACCCATCAAACTTTTAAGCATACTCTTGACGTCAGTGTTATCCATGCTGTCTCCCTCCTCACTGCGTTTATCAGCATTGTACGGTGAAGGCGTGCACGTGGGTCTTGATGGTGAAGAAAGCCATTGTATATCCGAAGTATTAGGGGCCAATGAGTGATTGCCTTGTCCATTCGTTGACTGTAAAGGCACTGAAGCACATGCGTCTTCATTTCTTGCCGGTAAAAGCAAGCGAGGAGGACATGAAAACTGGATCTGCGGTGTTCTTTCTTCGACTTGATGAGCACTGTTGCCACGTTTGCGTCGGTGTCGTGTACGACGCCTACTGCGCCGGACAGCCCTTGCAGCTTCTCTGTGCGTGGAGTGATCTCTAACCATCTTCTTCATGATAGTTATTTGTATCCTCATTTTAGGACATTCCTTGCAGGTTGCGTCGTGGGCGCCCGAGCAGTTTGGACACTTTGCAGCAGCGTTGCAGTTGCCATCATCATTAGGTCCGCCACATCGTTTGCATGCTACCAAGCCCTTACAAACAGCACTGACATGACCGAATTTCATGCATTTATGACACTGTAGAGGCCTCGGCCCGTACGGGCGTATCGGGTGCCTCACATATCCAGCCTTGACGTGTGCAGGCAACGAATCCAGTTGGAACACTACTTTCACACATTGCGACCTTCCAAAGCGGTGGAAAGCAAGTACAGGAGCCGAAGAAGAAAGCAGTTTCTCAAGACTTGAGTCTATAATCTCTTCTTCCACATTATAGATGACGCCTGTTGTTGTTTCCTTGTCGTACGCGGAAAATGCACGAACTGCAATGTTTACCAACTGAACGATAGATTTTAACGTGTCCAGTGTAGTCTTTGAATTAACCTCGACTGACAGGATCTTCTTGCAGGTATTTATGCGTATTTCCTCGACTTGGCCAGGGGTGATGCGTTCGAAGTACTTCGACAAGCTTTGCCTATTGAGAGAGTTCAGGATGTCTGTCGTCGTTGTCGGCACGTACGAGATCGTGAAGGACGGCATGCTACTCGCCTTTCTCGGTGCCTGTCGACCAGTCGGCGACGTCCTTCTGATCTTTCTCTTCAGACGGCGGCTTGACACAACGGTAAAATCACTATCCGAGGCCATGTCTTCGGTGGAAGAGCCATCAGAAGCGTCAATCTGAACCACGTTGGGGCCGAAGCGGGCAGTCACGTCTGGCGCTCCATGATGAGACCGTCCAGGGCCGCCCGAAAGCTGGGCGGGGTTTTGGTCCGCCATTTTAAGGGACCACGTCCCCAAGTGTTCTTGTCCCTGATTGCAGCAATCACAGAGAAAATCGAGAAAACTCGCAGAGATGAAAGCTCATGAAAAATACAGTATAAAACAATGCCGTGAATTCAGGTAACACAGCATTTCTCCTGGGTATACAAACAATAGTATATATTTCAAGATAAAAAATCAGGAGCAGTGAGCACAGGTAAAAGATTCCCCTGGTTATACAATGTTATCTAATGTTTCGTGGAAAAGTTTGCAGTTAGTGATGGTAACGACACTTGAGGGAAGGTGGTTCCAATCATATCATGTACGGGGAATGAACAACTGAAAGAAAGACTTAGTGTGGCATGAGGCGATTCCTACCTTATTACGATGACCAACGCGGTTTGAAATGTGCGCAGGCAGGTGCATGAGGTGATTTTTAAGTGTTGGATGGTGGAAAATTTTATGAAATAGCGAAAGACGGGCGACTCTGCGTCGGTGAGCCAGTGGAATAAGTGAGAAGTTATTTTTCATTGAGGTTATACTGTTAGCGCGGTTGTAGTTGGGATTAATTTAGCAGAGCTATATTGTACTAGTTCAAGAAAGGTGATAAGGTTACCATGACTGGGATCCCATATGGCAGATGCAGACTTATAAAGTATTAGTTTTAAGGAAGAGGGTGCTTTGGAAAAGTTACGTCGTAAGTAGCCGAGCATGCGCTTAGCATTGTTAATGACATCCTCTACATCAGTTGTCCAACTTAAGTTATTTGTGATGTGCACACCAACATATTGTAGCGGGGTTGCAGCTATGACTATGGTGAGGTGTGCGAAGAAGAGGCAGACGACGTGTCGGTGTGCTGGAAGTAACAACCGCCATCTTGACTGCTGGACCATCCTACACTGTAAATAAGTTATAAATATATTCGCAACATTTTGGTGGAGGTGCTGGGTACTACGCAAGACGGAACTCCGCAGCGGACGTATCCTGGACAGCCGCAATATGTCAACAGAAAGCAACTCTGCTGCTGCCGCTTCGACCGCGCCTCCGGTACAGCCGGTACAGCCGGTCGTATTGACTCAACCCCGCGATCCCGGTAACTTCTGCGGCACCGACCACGTTGACGTCGATGACTGGATCGCGAAGTATGAGCGGTTTGCAGCGGTCTACCGGTGGGACCCTACAATGATGCTTGCCAACGTTGACTTCTATCTCTGCGGAACAGCAGGTACGTGGTTTCAGGCTCATGAAGCTGACATAACCAGTTGGGATGCCTGTAAACAGAAGCTTCGTGACCTATTTGGTAGAGCCGTCGGACGCCAGCGGGCCGCTTCTAAAGAACTCTCCTGTCGGGCACAATCTTCGACCGAATCGTATGTCTCCTACATCCTTGACGTCCTGGCCCTTTGCCGACGTGTCGACACCAACATGTCAGAGGGTGACAAAGTAAGCCACTTGCTCAAGGGAATTGCGGATGATGCTTTCAATTTACTAGTGTCTAAAGACTGCTCCACCGTGGACGACATCATCCAAGAGTGCCGCCGGTTCGAAGAACTGAAGAGTCGCCGCATTGCCCAGCATTTCGTGCGACTTCCGAACACGGCCGCTACATCATCTTGCGAGGACCTTCAGCCGCCATGCGGTCAACCGCCTACCAACGAGAGCGTAGTTCGCATCGTGCGCCGAGAAATCGAGGCGGCGTCGCCACCATCTTTCCTGACGCGGCCATCTGATGATCCTCGACCAACGATCTCGTTGATCCAGCAGGTTGTGAGGGAAGAGCTTGCAAATGTCGGACTGCAGCCGGTGTGTTCGTTGACCGAACCTCGTGTCAGTTCCATAACGCCTCCTCGTGCACCGGAAATGTTTCGCCGCTATCGTGACCCTGCCCAGTGGAGAACGCAGGACGACAAGCCGATCTGCTTTCGTTGCCACGGTGTAGGACATATTTCTCGCTACTGTCGTTCTCGCACCTTTCCATCTCGCTCGTTTTCTGGCTATCGACGTGACGACAACCACCGGCCCCTGCAGTTTCCCGCTCGTGACGGTGGACCATACGCTGAGGCCCCTGCGACATCGGTCCGACGCTCCAGCCGTTCGCCGTCCCCAAGCGATCGTCGCTCCCGGTCACCTCAGCCCCGTCGCCATTCGTCGCCCCGCCCTACTGGACGCCCATACTCGGAAAACTGAGCAATGCAGCTCCCGGAGGTGACGCTGCATTCGACCCCCGACCTGAAAACCCTCTGCTGACCCTCACTACGGACCAGAACCTGCTTGCTGTGGAAGTGGATGGCCTACCTGTTACTGCCCTCATTGATACCGGCGCACATATTTCTATTATAAGCTCTGATCAACAACAACATCACCAAGATGATTGCCTCAGAACTTTTGCCCTCTCAAATTAAAGACCTCAGTGATCTCCTTATGATCTACTCTGACATATTTGACTTCGACGGCAGGCCCTTAGGTCAAACCTCGCAAGTCAAGCACCGCATAGATACCGGTGATGCAGCTCCAATTCACAGGCGTCCTTACCGAGTTTCACCATCAGAGCGCCAAGTTATTCAACAGGAGGTCGACAAGATGCTCACAAAAGGCATTATTGAGCCTTCTTTGAGTCCGTGGGCTTCCCCTGTAGTCTTAGTTAAAAAGAAAGACAACACCTGGCGTATCTGCGTAGATTATCGGCATTTAAACAAGATCACCAAAAAGGATGTCTACCCGCTTCCTCGTATCGATGATGCCCTGGACTGCCTTCATGGTGCTACCTATTTTTCTTCGATAGACCTACGCTCTGGTTACTGGCAAATCGCCGTAGACGACCTCGACCATGAGAAGACTGCCTTTGTAACGCCTGACGGTCTCTACCAATTCAAAGTCATGCCGTTCGGCTTGTGCAATGCGCCGGCCACGTTCGAGCGGATGATGGACACGTTTTGCGCAGCTTTAAATGGTCTATCTGCCTGTGTTACCTGGACGACGTCATTGCATTTGCCCCCACCTTTGAGTCTCACCTCGACCGACTTTCGTCCATTCTTTCAGTGTTTCGTGCGGCTGGGCTACAACTTAATTCATCGAAATGCCACTTTGGCCATCGCCAAGTTGCTATTCTCGGGCATCTCGTTGACTCATCTGGCATCCGACCCGATCCCGACAAAGTTGGCGCTGTCCTCGATTTTCCCGTACCAACTTGTGCCAAAGACGTTCGAAGTTTTGTGGGCCTATGCTCATATTTCCGACGATTCGTCAGAAACTTCGCAGATATTGCCCGCCCCCCCACTGATCTTCTCAAGAAAGATGTGCCATTTTGGTGGGGTCCTGACCAAGCCAGTGCTTTTTCCCGCCTCATTACGCTGCTCACCACACGGCCGATCCTCGCCCACTTCGACCCGTCTGCTCAAACCGAGGTCCGCACAGGCGCTAGTGGTTACGGCATTGGCGCTGTGTTAGCCCAGCGTCAATCCGGTCATGATAGAGTTCTTGCGTATGCCAGCCAGCTCCTCTCCCCTGCCGAACGCAATTACTCTATTACTGAGCGCGAGTGCCTGGCGCTTGTATGGGCAGTTGGTAAATTCCGCCCCTATTTATATGGTCGACCTTTCACCGTTACCACAGACCACTACGCTATATGTTGGCTTTCAGCACTCAAAGATCCAACAGGGCGCCTAGCTCGTTGGGCTCTGCGCCTCCAGGAATTCACGTACACAGTGGTCTACAAGTCCGGCCGTCTACATCAAGACGCCGACTGCCTTTCTCGGTACCCCGTTGACGATCCAGACCACGTAACGGATGACACGTCCATCTGTATCTCCTCGCTCTCTGCTTTCGGCAACATCGGTGACGAGCAACAGCGTGACGCGTCCCTACGAGATCTAATCACCCGCCTGAATACTGACTCGACCGACAGTTCGCTTCGCATGTTCGTCATCATAGACGGTATCTTATACCGCCGGAACATGCGCCCAGTGGGACAGGAACTACTAGTTGTAGTACCCAGTCATCTCCGCTCGACCGTACTTCAGCAACTACATGATGTACCAACGGCCGGCCACCTTGGTGTTGCCAGAACGTACGACCGTGTCCGCCGACGCTTTTTCTGGCCCGGCCTCTACCGTTCCGTACATCGTTATGTCGCTTCTTGCGAGTCGTGCCAACGCCGGAAAAGGCCAGCTGTACACCCCGCCGGGCTCCTTCAACCCATAGACATACCTGCTGAGCCTTTTTTTCGTGTCGGCCTCGACCTTCTGGGACCTTTCCCACTTTCTCACAACGGTAACAGATGGGTCGCCGTCGCTACGGATTATTCTACCCGTTTTGCCATTACGAGGCCTCTCCCGAGCAGCTGCGCTACAGACGTCGCCGACTTTTTGATACAAGACGTCATCTTACATCACGGCGCTCCTCGTCAACTCATCACAGACCGAAGCCGCTACTTTTTATCCAAGGTAATCGAGGACCTACTTCGCTCTTGTGCAACCAAGCACAAGCTTACAACGGCCTATCATCCCCAAACGAACGGACTCACAGAACGATTGAATCGCACGATCACTGACATGCTCGCCATGTATGTCTCGACTGATCATCGCGACTGGGACATTGCTCTACCCTTTGTCACTTTCGCTTACAACAGATCGCGCCACGACACTGCTGGAGATTCTCCCTTTTACCTTTTGTATGGAAGAGAACCGACCTTGCCGTTCGACACGCTCGTACCCATCCCTGACCACATCTCCACCGAATATGCTCGCCACGCTATCAGCACAGCCGAAAAGGCCCGTCAGATCGCCCATCGACGCCTTTCGGACTCGCAACTCAGCCAGAAACATAGATACGACAGTTGCCACCGGAACGTTCGCTTCAATCCGGGTGACCTCGTTCTCCTGTGGTCTCCGTCTCGGCATGTTGGCCTGGCCGAAAAACTTCTGCCCAAATACTCCGGCCCCTACCGTGTGCTACGCCAGGTGACTGAGGTTACCTATGACATCGCCCCTCTGGACCCTACGGCGCCCTCTACGTCTTCAAACGTCGTACACGTCGCTCGCCTGAAGCCGTACCTTTCGCCCACCACCTGCTAACAGGCGCCGAGTCGGCGCTTTCGCCGCCGGAGGTCGATGTAGCGGGGTTGCAGCTATGACTATGGTGAGGTGTGCGAAGAAGAGGCAGAAGACGTGTCGGTGTGCTGGAAGTAACAAACGCCATCTTGACTGCTGGACCATCCTACACTGTAAATAAGTTATAAATATATTCGCAACAATATTTATAGGAGATGACGGAATCTAAGAGAATGTTGTTTAGGTGATAGGTGTTAGGATTCGAGTTAGTTCTGTACACGTGCATTCTTTTACATTTACCGATAGTCACTTCCAATAACCGGTTGTTGCACCAGTTACCTACATTATATAGGTCAGCTTGAAGTGTTTAAGTATCATCAGCATTAGTGATTTCGCGGTATATAGCACAGTCATCTGGAGGTTATTAAAGTAGTTAGAGCGTTATTATATACAAGAAATAAAGGTCCCAACACTGATCATTGAGGTGATCACTGATCACCTGATTGTACTTTAGTGAATGGCGAATGATGGTCATTTGCAGTTGCGAATTGGAAGCGATTACAGAGAAAATGTTCTATCCATCTAAGAAGGTTAGTGTCGATATTTAGCAAGCTTAGTTAGTGTCGATATTTAGCAAGCCTATTTTCAAGAGCAGTAATTTATAGCCCTAGATTGGGAAGAATTAGGGATAAGAGTTAATGGAGAGTATCTCAGTAAACTGCGATTCGCTGATGACATTGTATTGATGAGTAACGCGGGAGACGAATTACAGCTCATGATTACTGAACTGAATACGGAAAGTAGAAGAGGAAGACTGAAAATTAATATGCATAAAACTAAAGAAATGTGGAGCAATCTTTGCAGAGAACAGCGCTTTGCGATAGGTGGCGAGACACCGGAAGTTGTAAAGGAGTACGTCTACTTAGGACAGGTTGTAGCCGCGGAGCCGAACAATGAGAGTGAAATAACTAGAAGAATAAGGATGGGATGGGGCTCATTCGGCAAGCATTATCAAATCATGAATGGTAGCCTACTACTGTCCCTCAAGAGGAAGGTATATAACAGCTGCATCTTACCGGTACTTACCTACGGAGCAGAAACCTGGAGTCTTACAAAGAGGGTTGAAATTTAATTGATGACGACGCAGCGAGCGATGGAAAGGACAATGATAGGTGAACCTTAAAAGACAGGAAGAGAACAGAGTGGGTCAGGGAACAAACGGGGGTTAAGGATATCATAGCTGAAATCAAGAAGAAGAAATGGATATGGGCCGGGCACGTAGCACGTCGGTAGGATAACCAGTGGTCATTAAGGGTAACTGACTGGATTCCAAGAGATGGCAAGCGCATGAGGGGGAGACAGAAAATTATGTGGATAGATGAGATTAAGAAGTTCGTAGGTATAACGTGGCAGCAGAAAGCATAGTCCCGAGTTGATTGTCGGAACACGGGGGAGGATTTTGCCCTACAGTGGGCGTAGACAGGCTGATGATGATGATGATGATGAATTTATAGCAAACCTTCCGGCTACTACGTCTCCGATGAGCGAATACGCACGGGATGCTATCGCTCGTGCCGACGACGCGCGTCGGATCGTCCGCTCTAGGCTGTAGGCTTCACAAACAACCAGAAGACCCTCAGCGACAGCAGGCATGTCGATGTTCGTTTCCCACATGGTTCCCTAGTTCTCCTGTGGTGCCCAGTTCGTCGTGTTGGCCTGTCCGAGACGTTAGCCCGCTATATGGGTGCATACCGTATCGTCCGGCACGTAACGGACGTCACCTACGAGATCGTTCCCATCTCCGAGACTAACCCGCCTGAAAACACGCCCAGTGATGTAGTGCACTTCAGGCGGCTAAAACCATACCGCCCTCTTTCTGAAGAACATGTTTAAAGACCACCGAGATGGCGTTTTTACCGCCGCGGGTAATACTACGTAGCTAACCCATCAAGAGCCAGACATTCTGCGTACATAAGACGACAAAGAGGACTGACCTGTCTGTCTGCTGTGGGTGCTGTCCTCCATCTTGATCGATGCTGTGCAAATCAGTGTAAATACACCTGTAAATAGTCACGCCTCGTGTCATTTTACGTAACAGTATGAATGAATGAATGAATGATTGATGAAAAATTCACGCAGATTCTCATTTTCAAATTCTGTAAGTGGTACGTAGGCGTAGAGCTTTAAACTAATTTGCGGCCTTCCCTACAACGTTGTTTTTTGGGTGACATCACCACCGCGTCTTTCATCCACTTCCAAACGTTCGTGACCGTCTTGAGCAGCCCCACTACAGCTGCATCTCGCTGCCACCGGAAAGCATGTTTCACATTAAAGTGTGGCAGAGCATGAAATTTTGGTATATGTACATTTCTTCATGTCGGCTTTCCTTAGTTTCCTGAAGAGGGATTGTTCATTCGTGAGCTTTCCTATGACAACACAACGTGATAACCATCCGTCCATCCCGGTGTCAATTAAGATGGTGATCCCTATAAAGATATGAATGTGTGAAGCAAAATGCACGTTATTGGCGTTGCTTGGTTTAAATCCAGGCTTTGAGGCTCATTATATTCACACAATAAGTGCGGTTTCATGGCAGCATGCACCTTCTTACTACGCTCTAGAACAGTGGTTCTCAGCCATGAATATTTCGCGGACACCTTGTGAACCAGTGGAAGTGTTGTAGGACCCTTGCAATGAGAGACAAGTGGGGCGGGGGTCATAAATTAACACAACACGTGCCGGGAAATTGGTGCCTTTTATTTCTCCCTGGCAAAGAATGACCAAACTAAGGTGCCACGCCAATTCGATATCAATAGCATGTCAATGCGTTTTGCATTCTGCAGCCGCATTCAACCTATTTCTAGATATGTATGGTTTTCAAATATGCAAGTCTAGAAAAAGTATGCTTGTCTGCATATGTGCGAAAAAAAAAACTGCAACAAAAGCTTTACAGCCATCTCATGGAGAAGGGTATGCATAAGTCTGCTCCGCCGCAATGCAAAGCTGTTATGGAGTGAAGGAACGAAGGAAGGAAACAGAAAAAGGAGAAGGCAGAGAGGTTAACCAGAAACACTTCCGATTGACTACGCTACACTGGGGGATCGGGGAAGGGGAATAGAAAGACGAGAAAGAGAAGAGGAGAAAAAAAGGAGAGAGAGAGAAGTGATGCAGTACATTCACTGCAGCGTGCGTGATTGCACCACAAGTCAGAGGCGTACGCATAAGCCTGTCGTTCTCAAAAAACACAAGAGTGCTTGCACTGCTTTGTGGGCCTTCGAGAGATGTGGACGGTACTGTAGTAGCACCTGCACGGAAATTGGCAGATCACCAGTCGCCGCAGTACGTTGGAAAGTACTTGTCTCTTTGAGGCAAAACGAGGGCAGTGGCACAGTAAGTGTTCGATGTCTTCTTCGGTGCCGCAAACATCGCATGCGCTCTGTCAATTGTAACGTTGTATATGCCTTCGTAAAAGCAACTCCCAACCAAAGGCGATAGAGAAGCGAAGCTTCGCGTCGATGAAGGCCGGATGGAGGTTGGAGTTGCAGTGAAGGGTTCAGTTGACGTAGTCTGGCATGTGATGCTTGGTGCGTTCCACTCCGTCAGTGTGAGACTGCGGGCCAGTTGTCGAATATGCCACTGTGGCATCAGTGGAAATGATTCCGCCGACCACGCTGCTCGCGCATTACATCAGGAAGCAAACATCGTCCCAATTCCGCTCTTTATGGGGTGAAGCATACCAAAATCGGAAGGGGCCCCTGTCACGGGACAGTGTGCATCCAAAAAACAAGTCTTTTTTTTTCAGAGATCGGTTTCGCAGACCCCCCGTTTGAGAACCACTGCTCTAGCAGCACTACTTGTTTCAGGATTTTTTATACCTCGAAGTCTCTGTCATCTCTCGAAGTTCTATCTTCTCTGGCATTGCATTATATGTTCTTTATCGCTTGACTATGCACTTGGATAAATAACGTTTAGTAGTTAACGAAGTAAATATGATTTATCAAACCGTTACGCGCTTGGGTTTTTCATCTCTGTCACATCTTTCATACAAATAATAGAACACTGCCGCAATTTTTTTTGTTCTCAAGGTGCAGCTTTACAAACTATTTGAGTATAATATGTCTCACCTTTCTTGAGAATGCGCAGAAAAATTGGCAATTAATCGACCAAAAAAACTCTCATCGTTAAAGACTCACCGATTAATGGCTAAGGTGGTGAATAAATAATTGTTAATCGAATAATACAGGGAAAAAAACGCGACCGAGCACTCCGTACACTAGCGAACGGGACACTTGCTGTCCCGGTGATTATCGCGACCTAGGATCTCTCTAAGTGTTTTCCGTTGAAGCTTTCGATTTCTCTATCAACCCATTTAAGAGATGCAGAATTCAAACTTTGCACTTCCGGACGTTCACTAAAAGGATATTAACAACACCTAAAGGAATTTCTGGGTAGCGATTCTTGTAGTGGCGGGTATCGTGTCTAGCTATACATGCTGACAAAATGTGAATAGAAATAATCGCGGGCGTGCAGATCCTCGGTGGTAGGATGTGCTAGCATTGCTTCTTCAATATGGTTTCTGCGCACTCACGGACTGTCGGACCGCCACATTTTCTCACCGTCTAGCCACATACAGCATCGCTGTACAAATAATTGTGCCTCCCTGCTGCGCTTGAGAGAACAGAAAAACGATCTTATTTGAGAAAGCTTAACGACCCCTCCGACGTAAGCCTATGCTTGCGAAGTCGAAAACATCCCCGCCAAGACCGCATTATCGTACGCTAAACTGAACCGTAGCAATCCTAGACTTGGGAGCGAAAGCTTCTTGCTTCAAGGCTCAACAACAGAGCCCACGAACGCTTTGCTCGAGAGCTCTCGCAGATGCGCTCACGCAAGGCGAACAAGGTGCTCGTGTTCTCTTTCTTTTTTGTTTCAAGCAAACGCCTCGAGGGACACATTATGTACAGCGTAGAGACACGTCATCAAAGCAGCATGCCTATGCCTACGCTGAAGCCTTCGCGTTTAACAATGGCGTGCTGCGTTCAGGAAGAGAGAGGCAACACGGGAGGAAAGGCAGGTACGCGAACGAACAGGAAGCGAGGTTTGTCACCCTTCTTCTGGGAAAGGGTAACGAGGATTGGAGAGATCAGGGAGACAATTTGGAATCAAGTGTAGAAGTCTTGCTTCAGGTGCAACGTGACTACGACATCCCGTGACAGGACACGTGTCAGGCGGTCAAGGCACTGTTTTGTAGTCCTGTGCTCAGGGAAATGGAAATAAAAAAACAACTGAAAAGCAAAATGGACACTGAAAGGCAATAGCATTGGCACATTAAACCCTCAATGAGAGAACGCGAGTGCGAAAGCTGAGCAGGATAATTAAAAGCTATTTTCGTCCTCACTATCACACATGGTGCGTCACTGCGGCACATTGCCAAATACAGTGTTGTCACAACCTACAAAACCCTTCACACCTTCGTCTTCTAGAGGTTGTTTGGTTTCACGTGTGACTGTGTCAGAAACCTCAATAGCTTTACGAGCAGCTGCAGCTGAATGCCGAGTAGTTTCTTTAAGTAGAAGACTCCTTGAATGAGATTATTTCCGTCGGTCATCTCTCTTTCCACAAAAGTGTTTCTGAGGTTTTTGATCAGATTATTGGGATCAATAGACAAAAAGAGGGTCAGCATGTTTTAACAGGTGTGGCACAGCAGGCGTAAGCGTACCGTCATCCGAAAGGCCCCTGAATAGGACAACATTTGAGCGGTGATTGTCAGTAACAGTCGTTGTTACACGGAAGCCCACCTCTTCGACTGCCTTTACAACAGTCTTTGTCACAGAAAGAACTTCCTCGCCTCTCAAGCACCTGGTAAAGAAGTACCCAACTGGCATCACATGAGCAGTCGATAGCCCTCACAGGACAAAGAATGACACCCTGTTCGCCACTTCAGGTGTTGTAAACGATCGCTGATAAGGATCTATGTCAACAAGGCCGAAAACTTTATCAACTTGACGGTCGTATATCATCTTCTGGTGTATTTCCACTTCATATATGATTAGGGAGCAGATTTCTTGTTCAACTTAGAGAGCTTGAAACTCTGCGCGGAGGCGTTGTGTTATCAGCGATGTTACACCTATTTTGCCCGTTGAGTGCCCGACGTACTTTTGTAGCGTGGCACGACAAGGCAACTTAAAAAGGCGCCTTGTCCTGGCATGCTCGTATCCTTTGTTGGAGCATGCTTTCCTGAGCACGCACTCCCTCAGAATTGCTTGACTGTAGGCTAGCTTTTTGGAAGTGAATTTCCAGACCTGAGTTTTGAGGAATTCGAAAGTTTTGTAACCATCCCTTGCAACTTTTAGTAAACACAAAAAGCAGGCGGTTTCTTTGTTGCTTCCGAGAGCTTGTAGCCGTTCACAAACTGTATCGTCCTGGCTTTCCTGTATCTGCAGTGAGTGCTTCAGGCGGGAAATTTTCCGCTGCTGGCGATTCATTGTTTTTTGGTTTCGCCTCTTCCATTGCCCGCTTCAAATCAAGGTCTGTTTGAGACATTTATCCGTATTTGAGCTTGTTCGGTGCCCCGCAATCAGCAGGCAGCGCAGAAACAGATGTTGCCTTCGAAAATTCGATAGGTGTGACATGTTCTTGTTCACTGCAGAGATCACGCACGACATCTCCATGCATGCTTTCATCTTGGCTACTATTGTTACGCGAACTGATACACTGTCATCTGCAGGTTCTCTACGAGGCCGTGTCCTTATCCTAGGAGTGCTTGCATTTTGTATATGTTAAGGGTTATTAGGGAACACTTTGGGATAGAACTTGAAAAGAGAATTCGCATTTTAGCACCTTTCGTGTAGTTATTTTCGCTGAAGTGCAGGGAACAAACCAAAGAATGGTCGCTGGGTACCAATCTCCTATCATTTGATGACCATGAACTCGATCCGGTTTAGTTTGGAACGTGTATTAGGGACTCCTGTTGATCGCGATTATGAATTGTGATGCGTATTGACTCTTATTGGGATCAGAAGTGTCGTTGTGACACCGGTATTCAACAAGTCATTGTGGAGGTAATTACGTTTCCGAGAAAATATAAAGGATTCAGAGTACTACGCACTCGAATATACCAAAGTAGTATGCTGTCTCTGTGTTGAAAAACAAGTAGGGTCCCTGCCCATCCTGGCGCAGCACCACTTAGGAAATCCAGATAGACGGTTGCGCCAGATTTCTTTCTAGGTGTTATTGGGAGAAACTCTGCATCTGGGAAACGACGACGCGCCACCTGTCGGTGTCATTATAAAGTGCCGCGCCGACGTGCATGGCGCTCAACCTTCGATGGTGACACCTCTCCCTTTAGCTACCATACCTTAACCTAAGCAGTCAGTCATGGCAAGTGCAAGCCGAGTCCTTGAGCGCCCACGCCCAGCCGCGGTCATCGCCGGCAGCGTCCAGCCACGAGCATGCGCCTGGCCCCGAGGACCAGCCATGGCACGCGCCACGCACCACACTTGCACCTCGTCCTTGTCTGTTCCGTCGCTGCAGCGTCCCTCTGGCGACATTTCCATAAACTTTATATGAAGTAAAGCTAACCGCCAAATGACTTAGTATGCCAGATCGTGTAATTCAACGAAACGCACGCGTAAGAAAACGTAGCCGCCGCAGCGAGTGAACCAACCTGGCTGCTGTCTATAGCTTCAACTTGAACTGAGAGGCGCGAACAGAACACGTACAAAGGCATGAGCTGTGTGTCTGCTGATTACTGTCAACATAGTGCGCGCATGACAGCGCCCGGCTGGTGAAAGTACGCAGTTGGTAGAAAATGGGCTTATTTCTGCAACCCATAAGGGCGCATAAGAAAGCGCCGCTTGTGGGGAATTGGAGCAGCATCTGGGTAATTACCTGCCAAGATTCGGTGTTCAAACGCTCCATTTTCGAACGTTAGGTTTTCGAACACGCGGGTAAATGACATCAAAGATGGCGCAATTTACGTTGCGCTTTCGTGTCACTGATTTCCATCGGCAGCGGCTAGCACAGTCAGTCAAGGAATAAGCTCTCCCGATTTAATTGAGACGATTTAGAGTACTCTGTAGACAACTACGGGAGAGTATACACCACTGCTAAATATGGAGTAAAAAGGCTATCTTTTTGTCGCACAACATTATTCGTCATCGGCTTGGTTGCGTGTCGTTCCTTGAAAACTCGGTGTTCGGTAATTTACTATCAAGAATGCTTAGTCACGCCGATAATGCAAGGACAGATACGCGAGATAAATTCGGATTATGTTTTAGGACAAAAAGACACCCTTTATACTCGTTATTTTTTAGAGCGTAGTAAGGTTTCTCCTCACGGTCACCACATCAGACATTTACAAAGCAAGGTTTATTCAACGAATACACGCAAGTGCTAAAGCCGCTTGTATGCTAAACACTTATAAGTAGTGGTAGCATGACTTTAACACACCCTAGAGGTATTGTTCCGCAAAGTGCAACAATACACACTGTATACTACAAAGCTAGTGTACAGCAGGAAACATGGTTAACTAAAATATCGTACCTCTGATGCAGCTGTCGTGGAAGGCATGGTGTGGGGGGGCATTGTTTGCTTTTTCTTCCCTCGGCATGGCATATCTGAATACTGCAGCTTTTACGCACGCAATACAATACTCCGAGTGTGCCAGATCCTAAAAAGGTATCAACATCATTCGCTTTGTAGTGCTCAGCGACATCGGAACGTGGCGTCAAAGGTCCGCGTCCTCAGCCAGTGCTCTCGGTCCGGCTGCGGAAGAAGACAGAAATTAAGATGGGTGGCGCGCGTTCGAGATGGAAAACCGGCACGCTACATAGAAGAAGTTTCTGTATGAGACTATGCTCGCGAACAACTTTCTTGGCAACGAAGGATAGGGGTGGAGCTTCTGCACATATACTCCTACGAGAAGTCATGCGGTATGACCCCCGTTTCGCACCGATTTGGTAACTGATGGCTACGCGCAATCAGCCTTTTATATCAACACAAGTGACATTTAGCGTCCGAGGTAGACGAAAAAAAATGGCTGATTGCTCATCAAAGGAATCGGTTAGAGAGTACACTCTAGAATCGGTATAACACGCAAGTGAAACGTGTCGTCACCGAAGTAGTTGACTGTTGCCTGCATTGGTATATCAGAGGTTGTACAATGACTATTGTTGTTTCGTAGATATAGCATGGCTTGATGTGAACCCACTTACGTTGACTCCTAGTGGCACATCTCCGTACCAACAACTAACGCCCATGATCATGATTTAACCCTTGCGGTAGCAGAAATTAACATGTACGTGAACACCGCATATGGTTAATCTTGCGCAAATATGGCATCAACAAGTACATTGTAAATACCAATACTCGATATGCATTTCTTCAAAGCGTCGTGAAACGCGAAGCGAAACGCGACCAGCGTCGTGTCTCCCCTCTAGCCTGGCCGTTAATTCTCACAGGGTGAGCGGGGAATGCGGTGCGACAGCCAGGCGAGAGTCGGAGAGCTATTTTTTATATAGATGGATGCTATGAGCAAGGCTTGGGCTAAAGCCGCCACCCCGCGGTGTGTCAAAGCGTTGGCGACATTACTCTTCTATTGAAAGCGCGCCCAATGGGACGGTCGTAGCAACGGCGCGTTGCCGGAGCTAATTGCGGAGGCAACGAAGCTTTTTATTTCGAGCCTGGTGGCACATTTGTCCCCGCCTGGTTATAAAGGGGACGCTCATAGCATCCATCCATCCATCAATTCGTCCAAGAGCACTGTGAGAGGAAAGTGTGAAACATAAAACGCGCGTTTATGTAGGCTCCGTTATGTGTTAGCCGATAGCTCAGTGGTCTAACCGCCTGGCAGCCATCGTGGCGAACCTAGAGGTCATGGGTTTGACCTCTGTCAATTCTATTTTTTGCTATAATGCTTTTTTGTTTAGCATCTGATGGCGTTCGTTTTGCTGACGTATTTTCGTGACGGAAATGTGTCATAAAAGTCTTGGTGGACCTCGGCATAAAACACTTTCGTGTCAAAAGGAGCGACGTTTTCACGCGTGCGAAACGTATCAAGTAAAACAAACGCAAATATCTCTGATGTGAGCTGCGTCGTATCCCACAGAGCTACACGTGAAGGAGTATTTTATTGTATTTCACGCTGAATATGCGGACACAGTTATGTAACTACTTTCAGGAGCGGTGCCCTTCGCCTCGTTGACAACAAACGTTGTGGGAGGGCAGCTTGCCATCCCGAAAGTAAGGACAAATATCTGTTTGAAGGGGGAGAGTGAGCGTCAATGGAGCCAAATAGAAAGCGACACAGCTGGCTTAGGCGAACCTTGAAAGCCAACATGCTCGATCTGGTTTCAATACGGACTTTTGTTTACCTATACGAAGAGTTTTTCACGTAACCTGCACAATAGTAATTATTGGAAGAAAAGAAATCACGTCTTCGTTCCAATCTTTAGGCAGCCGTCTACAAAACAGAACAATCGCTCAAACGTTGAAGCATAAATGTATTCTACGAGTTGTTATGGCGCCAATCAAGGGGAGCTTCAACCACAAGAAGCACTTGTAGCGACAGCAATGAATGAATGAATGAATGAATGAATGAATGAATGAATGAATGAATGAATGAATGAATGAATGAAATGAAATGAAAATGTACAGCGGAATCTCCTTTTGAAGTTGTCTAGGTGACGCATGAGGGTAGAGTTTTAATGTAGGTTGCGTCCTTCATTAGGACGCAGTTTTCGCGTGACATCAACATGGTAACGCGACAGTACTAATAAGCTCGTTTCGCATAAATTTCGGTGCCGGCGGCGTCGGCCCAGCCTCTTTCATCGTGAGCGAAAAAGCACCGTGAGCGAAAATTCGAAATAGGTACAAATAAAGATATAATTTGAAGGGCGTGCGCACTTTGCCTTTTCTTCCGGCAAGGTTTAGGTCTCCACCGAGAAGTGAAGGTAGGCTAGCGATTCGGAAGGCGATACGAACACGGCCCAATTACACTGGCTTGTTGCCGCCGCCTCCGAGAGAGACTGACGCGCGGTACGGTCGCACCATCTCTTGGAGGCCTTGCGACACTGTTCCGCAGTTTTGCCGCCGTTTCTGAGCGATGGCGTGACCACGCCGCGCGGATGTTCTCTTACAAGCACGTAGTGGTCGCATCGCTGCTTACCCATGACAACGTACACACACATTTGTGCGCGCGCAATCTTACACTCACATAGAGGGTTATCAATATTTCGAAAAAAAAAAATGTCACGCCACAGGGCTGTTGACACGCATGTCACGGATTCTGTGCATTCGCAATTACTTTGGCTGGAGTGACAGAAAGTGTCAGTGCAGTGTCTGTGCGGGTGTGCAGTGAGTCACCTCAACGAGTACGGACGCAGAGAGAACCGAGGCGCAGGGCACTGTCTATATATTTCCTCAACAGTGCGCCAGCGCACAATACTCGCTCTGACTTTGGACACAGAAAACAGTCTTGTGAAAAAAGTTCTGTTCAAGAGGGCGGAATCATTTACCTTTACTATAGGTACAGTCGTCAGCAAGCATATGCAGCTTTCCTGGACACCAGCGGCCTAGTTCGCGTGAACGACACCACGTGGCGTATCGACCTTAAAGAATTCAAAAGTCCCGCCATGACGTATGCAGTGACGCGGCACTAAATAAAAGAGAATCAAAAGAAACAGTACACACGCCCCGAGACTGTCGCTTCACCTCAGTGCGCAGAAAAGAGAGCGCCGTGTGTCGGCGTTATCTCGACGGCGACGACTGGCAATGAATCGGCAGTTTTTCTAGACGTGCCACGCCAAATGTCTGGCCGTTATAGATGCGCCCGCGATGCATCAAGAGAATCGTGCTTTTATTTGTTTGTTTAGTTTCTTGCGCTGCCGTACCGGTGGGATATTGAAGCAGCATGCTGCTTTCCGAGTTTCTTTTTTCAGCTAGCGGGAACCATTATGTTTGGGTACGAACAGGATATTGCGGTTGCATAATAACCAAATTTCCTTTGGTGTACCACTTGGGTGATGCTTGTTTGCTCCTTGCGTTACCTCAAATTAGAACTGGATAAGTTTGAGAACGCTAGGAATGAGAGTAAAAAAAAGAAATTAAAGATAGTTTTTATTTGTTTTCATTTAGTTCTTATTGAAATGTGACTGCCACCGCAAGCTTCGCGCCGTCAAAGCGGGTGTGCAAAAATGATACAGTCGTTGAAAGATGATCTTGTACACCGGAAAATGTGAACTTGGTTAGTTTTTTTGTTAGGAATGAACTTATAGTAGAACATATACGACTGACGTGTTGTGTAATAATCTCTAGATCTGCCGTCTATCCCGCTAAAAAAGGCACTTATCTATCATAATTGCATTTCTTCTTTCTCTTTCTTTTTTTCCCCTTTTTTTCTCACGGTCGACCGACTCATATGCTCGAGGTGATTGTATTGAATCCTGTTGGCGCAGATACACCAATAGGTTACTCTAATGGGCTGGAAGTTCTCCTGAAGCTCTCCTTTCATGTTCTGTAGGTGCAGTCTTTTTCAACTTTGCACGACAGCAAGCACAAAGTCGATCATGAATCACCTACTGGCCCAATCATCCACTTTGATCAGCACAAAGAAATTCAGAAGAGCGAATTTTGGCGTTTTTGCGCTGACAACAACGATTGTTAATACAACATAATATAGTAACTATTCCTACAATCTCTCAAAATCACTTCTTTATTCTGTATCACTCCTGATGTAGAATACAAAATGCATTTTACTTGCTCCACAACGGGTCACAAGACACATCAGAGAAAAGCGAACCCTTTAATTCCCCCTTCTTTCGTTCACCCAGCATATGAAAATTTCTTCAGTTGTGAGTGGAGCTCCTTCTGTTGCCACGAAGATGTGCAGGCGTTCCAAAGGAAATCTTAAGCCTTTCTTTCCAGGAGGTTCCCTTAAGAGAACAATGGTGTTTATGCGCACAGGAATTTTGATTAGTAGTTTTTGGCTCGTAGCAATGACTGAAAAATACCAGTCTTCAGCCAGATAAAGCCTAGCAAAATCTGCTTTTTCCCTTAATATCTACTGCTTTTCAAGCAGTAGTCTTCTTCCTCTGAAAGCCCAACGGAAAATGACCCATGTCGAATAGAATAATTACAGCTCCGCTCGAGGGTCTTCAAAACCGGAGCTTTTTTTTTGTATTTCATGATGAAAAATATCAGCCGTGTATTGAATCCTGGAATCTTCTGGCTTGACAGGAATGTCAAAGCTGCGAAGACATTCCTGGTTGGGATTCTTTTTTGGCTCAAACGTGTAGGCCCACCTTGAAAGTCCCTTCCACTGTATCGGGTAGTTTTGCCTCTATTGTAGATAAGGAAATCATAGTAAAATAGATAGTAAGAAATATATAATTCAATATTAAATTTTACTGCAACATAAAAGTTGCAATAGAAATACGCGCGAAAGCGACTAAGAAAAATTAATAATATTTCAGAAGACACGATAACTGGCAGGTAGCCTCGACTTTAATAATAGGGATATCTGCACACAGGTGTGAAGTCTGGTTAATGCGCATCAATAACACAGTGCTATCATAGATGCATGCGTTTTAGAAAACACCCTCTAGAAATGGTATTCCCTCTCAGGTTTGTCTGAGTGGAAATAGCTCAAAGAATTGAATTCCTGTCAATCTGATAACATATAATTTTTTTTTCTTAGATTAGGCCCTAAATCTGCCCTAAATGGTGGCTCTGCGCTGTACAGCGCACACGTGTTCTATACAGCACAGAGCCACCATTTAGGGCAGATTTTGTAGTGACGCGGAAATTACCTCCTTGATAGTGAGAAAGTTCAAATATGTATACACAATAACCTTCTCAATATTTACTTATGGACAAATATTTGGGATCGTGGAACATGAGGTGAGCATTAGTGAGGTCACGCCTTTTTAGAGTAAATACTTACTCTATCACTATATATATTCGCGATGTGCTTTCTTAAAGGGACTGAAAACCGATCGAAATGTGTCACAAGACCCTGGCTGTGAATTACAGTGACATAAACGAGCTTTTTTTTCACCATATGATTAGGATTTGCATTGTTGAATTGCGCTTTGAAAGTCACAACGGCATGTCGCGTTGCCTGACGGGCAAGCCTTCATAGTGCACGAATGAGATGTGCAGAGTGCTGTACGCAGTCCGCTGCAATTTACTAAAGAACAAAAATGCGTTTAAAATTAATCCGCACGTTAGTAGGCATTCTCGATTTATTCTGTGCTTATAAAAGAGTAAAAGGAGTTGACGTTGAGAGGTGGCGTTGCCTTCGCGACTACTAGTGAACTCATGTCGAGCAACGGCGCATGCGCGCGGTGCTTTCTACATTGAATGAACTTCCATGTAGCACACATCAAAAACCGGAAAAAAAGGCATTCCATACCGCTGGGCCTGTGGCATGGGCTTCGCAAGACACTGACCTACGTAGGCGGTGTCACGGCTGAAACGTTAGTAAAGGCATCTTTTCTTTTTTCAGAGAGTACTACCCGCAAGGCATTCTCTACACACACACAGACACACACACACACACACACACATATATATATATATATATATATATATATATGTATATATATAGTGCATTACCGACCACGTTAGTCATAAACCTGAGGCGAACAAGCAAGACGAGCTTGATCTGTTCATTAGTTTGATGAACCGTAATTAGGCTTGGCTCGGGAACACAGTGCGGAGGGCAATCTAGTGAGCATCGAATACTTGGCTCATTGAATCGGTAAGCAAAACTGTAAAGCGAAAAGCGCTTGTTAGTTTTGAAGTCTTCTTCCTCGCTGTTTTCATTCACTCTGTTGTACTACATTGCTGCTAACATGGGTACCTGTTAAGGGAAAGTCATCAGTAAAGACAACATGCATGTGTCCATGCCTGGACTTCCCTCTTATTACTCTTTCAACTTCGTGAAGTGGCGTTGCGGCAACAAAGGCAGTGTGTAATCGGCTAATATTCCCTATGAAATTACCTATGCTTTTCAGGAAAACAGCGTACACTAAAGAACGTGTTGAAAGGGTGTCGTTTAGCCACACAAAAACAGTCCTGATATCGTGCATGCCTCTCGATTGCATTATCGCCGCGCGCCCGGCACTTCCAGGTCACAAATGGCATGCACGTTATGAGCGTGAGACAGCATTCTTCATAGGAAAGTGGCGAGTGCCCAGAATTCAAGAAAGGAAACGCAAGCCCAGCAGCAAAGCAGCCGGTTGAAGATCTCTCCGTCGTTGCTATGGCAACGGCGCGCGCGGCCGCGCTCGCTTCCGAGTCTGCTTGCCTACCGTTTCGCCGTCTGTTCCGTGCACACCGCTCCCCGCCGCCGGCCTGCGCCAGTCAGCGAGCGGAGGGGGGGGGGGGGGTGTTGGGTAAAGAGAGGGGGCACTTGCTGAAGGCCTTGACCGTTTGAGAGAAACACTATTCTCATTAGTCTTGTCAGTAAAACACCGCCTCCGTCAAACTTTTGGGAGGGGAGGCGGGCCCTTGGGACATACCCCCTAGCTACGGGCCTGGCCTCTGGACTCCTAGGTGGCCCCGGTCGGTTGAGGTTAACTAAAATCTGGGTTCCTTTTCTTCGTTATTAAGTAATGGGTTGTGTGGTAATAAAAAATAAAACATTAGAAGTTTACTTGCTCCATTTCCAAAAGCGAAACCGAAACTGCAGCAAATATCTTGGTTGCAATGCTCCAGCGAAAAAAAAACAAGCAACTAAATCTTCAACAGCGTTGTACTAGTAATAATAATTGCTGGAGTTCTACATGCCCAAACCATAATATGTTTATGAGGCATGCCGTAGAGGAGGGTTGCGGAAATTTCGACCACTTCAGGTTCGTAACGTGCATCTAAAACCAAGTACACGAGCCTCTAGCATTTTCGCCTTGTTCAAAAATGCTGGAGCCGCCGTCAAACCTGTGCCCTTTGGTTCAGCAGCCGAGCACCGTAACCGCTGTACCACCGCGGCAAACATAAGCAATTCTGAGAGAGACAAAAAAAGAAAAAAACCGCATTGGGATTCGAACCAAGGCCCCAGCGATTGCGCGCAAACAGCCAGCATGGATGATCAACCCATTCAGCCACAGCGCGCGGCGGCTAGCCCGTGATACGATAGCTGTTATAAAGATACTACGGTCAAACTCTCCTTGCAACGCTCCTTGCAAGTGTCCCCACCTTCCAAAGAGCAGGAACGGAATGCAAAAGTGAAAACAGCTGCTTTCTGTTTGCAAAAATGCGCTGTAGACCATAATTCGATGTTTCACAGCGCAAGGAACGAGGACGACATTGGAAAACACACACAGAGCTGAACTTAAAACTGACTATATTTTCAAACTTACAGCAATATATATGCGCTCTTCACCAGGAAAGAAAAAAGAATAGAGCAAATGAAGCATACAAAAAATTCCAGAAAAAATCGTAGAAGCCCAAACAATTTTGAAACGTGATAAAAAGTGCACGAGTGCAGCTTCGCTTGCTCTTTCGAGCAACGAAAGTGAATTTCTCGTAATCGTAAAATATATGTGATATCGATGATGGGTTGTTGTTTCCTGCGTAACGAGCGACTACAATTTTTTGTACACCAGGCCCGCAATTGTCGCGTGACCAAAATCACGTAACATCGCACATCTACTTATGTGGCTACAATCACGTAACAACTACCTACGTGACTACATTTCACGTAAAATCAAGTAATTAGTCTCGCCACTAAAATCCCGTAACGTCAGGTAACTATTGACGTGACGTGTTGGCGCCAAAAACTTCGGAACAACCGGGTGGCGCGGGGCAACCTCAGCGTCCGCACTGGACTCTAATAAAGATGTACTTTCTCTCTCACGTTACTAAGATCCCATCACGTAACTACTAGTGACGCGACATTTCCCCTTCAGAACCACGCACAAGTGCGTAGTCTGGGGAACCGACCGAAACCTGAGAAGAATAGATTATCCAAGCCTAGCCATATCCTATAATACTATACTAGCGAAAACTTTGCACCTCTAGCAATAGCTTGGTATTACTAGCAAAACCTTAGAAGAAGCTAGGTCGAACGCTAGCTCCGCTTTCGGTTCCAGCCTTGCGCAACCAGTACATGCTGCGCACATTTTCATTTACAGATGTTTAAAATGGCATCTTATTGCGGTACGTTGAGGTGGGCTGCGGGTGCGTACGAAAAGCTGCTGAATCACAGGATTTTCGTTTTGTAACTGACAGCACCAGTCCCTGGACTTCCCGAAAGCTTTGATCCACACACGTCATATCACACGGACCTATCCGATGCAGCGCACAGTGCTATGTGATGTTAAAGGAGAAGGCATGCTGGTTTTTTTCTGTTCACGTAGGGCGATAGATATGACAAGAGATGAATAAAAATCCCAGTTTCACCGCAAGGACGATGCAATGAGTGCGATAGCAACAAATGAAGTAAAGCTGCAGGCAGCTAACTCAGATGCAGTCTCGCGTAACTCTACAAAATGGTGCTGTAAGAGAACACAGCCACTCCAGGTAGGAAAGGGGATTTCGCACAGTCTCTTCGAGTTGAGAGCGCAGCATATAGAAGGGTATATGAGCCGTCCGCTGATGCTTGTCGAGATAGCGATTTCGATTTCATTTAAGTTAGGGCGAAATCATTGCACTGCTGTTTGAAAAAGAACAAATAATTTTTCCTATTCTTTGATTGGCTTAACTATCTGTTGGTTTCATTAGTAGTGTCTAACAAAAAAAAGAACCCCTCGAAAAATTCCCCTTCGTTCGTTAAGATTACGACAAACACTTGCGTTAGCCCTAAAGTAAAAAGCAACTGCAAAAACGTCTAACTTTGTCATTTAATTACTATGCCTCGCTTGTCTAAGCTTAGTTCGCTTCCTTTACGTTGCTGAATTGTAGGTACCTGAGAAGGTCGTAACGACATCATTGAGAAGGGAGAAATAAGTTTCCACCACAATACGCGTACAAAAGTTCGAAAGAGCTTTGTTCACCATAACTTGATCGGGCGTTCTGTTCCTTAGGACGTTTATAAAAGAGCAAAGTAAGAATTACAAATGTAGATCTAAACGATGTGATACGCGTGGAGTGTTTAAACATACACTAAAAAAGTCATATAATAAAGAGAAAAAAGAAACGGCACCTCAAGATCACAGTCAAGAACCGAAACCGAAACGAAAGCTCTTTTTTGTTTCGGCGGCGACATCCTGTGCGAAGCTGCAGAACTAAGTCACTGGCTGAAAAAAAAAAAGAATGCTGATCCGTCGCCAGGAATCGAACCTACGACGGCGCGGCTATGCCGCGCTCTGAACTTGAGCGATTAGCTCGCTCGGCCACGGTGGATGCCTTGACGCCGGTGGTAAGCAAGGGTTTATCAATTCACCACAAACATTTGAACGATCGCGCTTCATAAAACGCGTTAGGGAACAATGTTATGCCAATTGCGGCAAGTTGAGATTGGCTTCAAACGAAAGCTGATTGTCAGGACTACATGTGATTTCCTGACCATTACCATACCTTGCTTAGTTTTACGACAGTGACCGTTTTTGTCTCGAAAAACAGGCCACATTTTTCGCCGTTTCCATAGACTCCCATTGTACAATCTTTAACTGCTCTGGGAACAAAATTGAAGCTTACTGCAACATGATCGCTGCAGTCTTCTCGTCCGTTTAGGTTCCCAGAAGCGCTCTGTGGTCTGCGTTTTTCAACATTCACCCTCTACACTTAATTATTCGGGAAAAACTCGCCAGTTCCATTGAAAACGCGCTAGCTTCGCGCCGGGGCCGCCAGGGGCGCTGGCTGTGATGTGTCCACAAAAGCTGGATATGCTTAACTCGAACGCTCCGCAGGGTGTCCTGAAACGGTTTGATTGGCGCCAGAGCCACGTAGCTTTCGGTTCTGCTGCCGAGATGTTACAAATGCATGCAGACATACTATTCAAGCATACCGAGGTATTATCTCGGCAACAGCGCCCATCTCTTCGCGGCTGGCATCAGTCAAAGACATCCAGGCAACGCGGCAGGGCATTCGAGTGAAGCTTGCTGACGACTGTACGTCGTGTGTGTGTGTGTGTGTGTGCGTGTGTGTGTGTGTGTGTGTGTTAGTGTGTGTGTGCGTGTGCGTGTGTTCGAGCGAATATTGCTATTGCGTTCAACAATTAAAGGCGACGGTTAAGGGTCACCCAAAATTTGGTGACATGACCACGGTCGTTTATGCTTCCAACCTTCGTGAGTGCCTCGAACGGCCTCACAGCAGCCGCATTCCGGTACTACGGAAGTGGCTGTTGAGCAACAAATTGTGGCAAGGTACAATTATTTCTGCGGTGTGCAAGCCTCCATGTCAGCTTGCGATCTTGTCCTATGGAGGGCTTGTAAATGGGGTACAAATTCTATGCCGACTCAACCAGAAAATTGTCTATCCATGCCTGTGTCCGGTAAGACGAAATTCGCCGTAACGAAAATGCAGGAAAAAATACATTTTAATGACGTTGCCAGTTTTGAACCCACGCTTGGAACCTTATTATATGCAATCAATGCCTGTCGTTGCATAGCGGTATTTGTGGTTCTGCTACGCTCCAGAAACACTCCTTGTTCTATCATCATACCCTGAATGTTTTCTTTGTTTGACTTCACAATATGTTGTTTATTGCTTGACTTTTCACTAGCACCAATTATATTTAGCATTTAACATAGTAAATATCATTTATTACAGCTTTACGCACTCATTTAGTTCATCTTTGTTACACCTTGCATAAAATAGTGTCCTAAACGTTTTCCTTTTTTCTAGGTTGAAATATACAGACTATAATAGAGTATATACTGCCTCGCTTTTCTTGAATGCGCAGTGCGAAAGCATCCAATAATCGACGGAAATACTCTCATCCATCAGGATTCAACAAGTAATGGCTAAGGTAGTGAACGATTAATCGTAACTTATTTAAAATTAAAGAAATGGCGTCCACGCAATCCAGACAAATTATATACCAGGGAATGAGAGAGATGCGGCGCCGGCGTTTATCACGAACTAGCAGCTTTCGAAATGTCTCCTGTTGTAGCTTTTCATTTTTGCATGACCACATTTAGAGACGTGTGCTTCAAGCCGTGCTTTCGGTGAACTTGACTTAACTACATATTAGGAAAACATAAAAAATTTCATCGGTAGACTTTTATGCTGCGGCGGGTATACATGCTGACAAAACCTGAGGAGAAACTATTGTGAACATGGAGACTCTTGGAGGCAACGTGTGCTAGCATTGCTTCTCCGTTACAGTTTCCGTGCACTCACACACTCACGGACCACCAAATTGTCCCGCCTCCAAACCACATACAGCTTCAGTGTAGAAACCTATGGACCGTCCCTGCTGTGTTTGTGGGAACGGAGAAGGAATATCATTTGCGAAAACCTGTGGCCAGCGTCCGCCGATGTTCGCGTACCCTTGTGAAGTATACGTCGAAGACAGCCCCTCCACGACAGCATTTTCCTTTGTTAAATGGAACTGTAGCAATCCGCGAATTCAAGCCGAACCCTATCGGAAACGGAAAAAACAACCTTTCCAGTGTCTCCCAGTGCCTTTCAGCGCACTGGGAGGCGCTGGAAACGCTGTACACTCTGTGCCAGTATACTACAGCGCTCTGGGAGGCACTGAGACAGACTGTACTGCGTGGCCAGTGCCACTCAGTGAGCTGGGGCAATACAGTACAGTGTGGCCCAGTGTCTTACAGCGCACTGGGAGGCACTGGCCACGCTGTAGTGTCTGCCCACGCACTGGGAACACTGGCGGCACTTCGGAAAAAAAGTAGATGCGCTGAGTGGACCTCGTATAAGATTTGATATTGGATCGCGAGATTTCGAAAGAAAAAGTTATCGAATATTGGCAAAATATCGTTACGTGAATGACGACTCGGTAGACTGCAGTCCGTAGACTATTTACACGATATATTTACAGTAGCGGTTGCAGCGCTGACCGTTCCAGCTCACAGCCTGAGCGGAGAGAGATCTTCCTTCTCATCGTCAGGCGCACACGCGCATTGTTCAAGGGGCTGGCATTATGCACGTAGGATAATCCCCGGCGGAAGAAGCGCCTTCTCAGCGCATCAGATGTCAACGTCACTGGGACAGTGATAGGGCTTCAAGCGTGCGACATGTACGATATCGCTGGCCTGTATGGACGATGAAGGCGACGAGCCGACAGGAGCGATTTAATATGTTACAGGGGTAATCGCACGAATGACTCGGTATGGACCTGTGTATCGAGACAACAGTTTTTCCGCCATCCCAACGTGACGGGTGGGAAACCACAGCAGGACCAAAGAACCAGGCGAGAAGTGCGCGTATCAATGCCTGCGATTGTACAGCCGCCGTTGGTTTTCTTGAGAAGTGAAAAGGCGAGGCGGGCGGTTTCACGTGCATCGGCAGCCCTGGTGATAACGTCAAGAGAATATTTGCTGGTCGGTACTGCGGGAAACGGGATGATGGTGTCTAGGGGCAACGCTGGTTGTCGGCCGAACAACAGAAAAAATGGAGAGTGACCGGCAGTGTCATGGCGCGACGAATTGTACGCAAATGTCACATACGGCAAAGCAAGGTCCCAGTCAGAGTGGTCGGAGGAAACATACTTCGCAAGCATGTCTGTAAGTGTTCGATTGAAACGCTCCGTCAGGCCATTTGTCTGCGGATGGTACGATGTATTGACCTGGTGGCTCATTTCACATGACTGCAGAGTGTCGGCTATGACCCTCGACAGAAATGCGCGGCCACGGTCCGTAAGCAGCTGGCGTGGAGCTACATGTTGCAAAATCACGTCGTGTAGGAGGAAGTCAGCGACATCTGTGCCGCAACTTGTTGGAAGAGTTCGTGTGATGGCGTAGCGCGTGGCGTAGTCTGTGGCTACAACTATCCATCTGTTGCCAGAGAAAGAGGGGAAACGGGCCAAGTAGGCTTAAGCCAACGCAAAAGAACGGCTCTGACGAAATGTCAAGGGGTTGAAGGCACCCGGCGGGAAGCGTCGATGGTGTTTGGCGGCGCTGACATTTCTCACACGTATCTTCTGCCGAAGCGTGCCAGCCCTGGTCAAAAGAAGCGTCGCCGGATACGGTCGTAAGTGCACGAGACACCAAGGTGACCGGCCGTTGAAAGGTAATGAAGTTCGTGAAGGACAGCCGAGCGGAGGTGTTACGGAATAACAAGCAGCAGGGCTGGTCCATCTGGGTGAAAATTGTGGCGGTAGAGTGCACCATCTTGAAGGACCAACGAGTGGTGGGACCGGTCGGTAGACGATGATTCTAGGCGTTCGATGATAGTACGCAAAGAAGCTTCACGGCGTTGTTCTTGGCCGGTGTTCGTCAGTCAGGGAACTGAAAAGACGCAAGCGTCGATGTTGGTGTCAGGGATGGTGCTCGATTCATCGACCGGATAGCGAGACAGGCAGTCTGAGTCCTGATGTAGGCGGCCGGACTTGTACGTCACTGTGTAGGTATATTCTTTGAGTCGCAGAGCCCAGCGACCAAGCCGGCCAGTAGGATCATTGAGTGACGAAAGCCAACAAGTTATCGAATATTGGCAAAATATCCTTACGTGAATTACGACTCGGTAGACTGTAGTCCGTAGGCTATGTACACGATATATTTATAGCAACGGTTGCAGTGCTAACCGTTCCAGCTCAGAGCCCGAGCGGAGAGAGATCTTCCTTCTCTTCGTCCGGCGTACACGCGCATAGTTCAAGGGGCTGGCAATGTGCACGTAGCAATATCATTCTACACTGTGTCCTAGACATATCTAGCTTTAGTTAGGCGACGGACGTACGTGTACGGCGAACACATTCATCTGTCGAGCGAGCGCGCGTGCGCTTTCGCTGAAGTGTGTGATCTAGTGTCGTGAACGTAGTTCATATAACTCCATCGAAAGAATTTATGATTCGCAACACAATATGACAATAGTATTTGTCTGATAATCAACATCAACCGACTCTAGCAGGTCAGTCCTTCCATATGGGCTTGTACCGCTGAAAGCGGCACGTCACCGGCAGCAGTTAGCCGCTGTGTTGCTCAATCTCGGCGTTTTTAGCTTCTCATTTGTGTAGTCGAAGATGCAAATATGACCTCGCTTGAGTCAGTTATGATTTAAGGCCATTTGAATGGTTATTGGATTCTTCGTAATTGAATATCCACGTTCTTCACAGCGATCGTGGCGCACGGAGTACAGCTCTAAGCCTTATGTTCGGTTCGGCTAGAGTGAACTACTGCGGCTGTATAGTAGGTGGAACGTTAAAATGAAGGATAGAAAATATATCCAAGCGTGTAAAGGAAACTAAAGTGTTGTGCGCAGTTCAGATGCACGTTGTTTTCTACATCGGTATATTACTAACCGCAATACGAAACGTATCAACATCATCCGCTTTTTAGTGTTCCAAGTGTTGTGAACGTCTCGCGTAAATGTGCAAAGGTTGCACATAGTTTTCGCGGTTTTTGTGTAGGGTTCAAGTTGGGAACGGCCCAGACGTGCAAATCTCTTTCGATCGGTCAAAAGTGGCGGTGTAGGCTTACGTCACTTGTGCCTAAATCAAATCGTGAGCATATTTGCATTTCTTAGAGATCAAACAAACGACTTTGTGAGAGCAGTCATAAAAACAAGCTTGCGCGACTCTTTACCCGGCTTTATAGTATCAACTATGGCTATAACTAGAGAAAGTGTTCGCGGCTTTGTGTTCATGGCTTTCCAAACGAAGTTGTGTCTTCTTTTCGACATCTTGAATGCACGGTTTTCATTAGAATATTTGAGTGGAAAACACGAAAAAATATATAAAGATCTTATAGTTGTTACGGTACCTGTGCCAATGTATCCAGTTCTATGATATCAGATTCCACGGGAATGTTCTAAAGAGGGTAAAAAAGATGCCAGTAAGGGCGTCAACAAATTCATTGTTCTTTCAACTACATAGCAGCACACTTCCTTCAAGCCTTGGCTAGAGTAAAAAAGTCTCTTCGTCCGCTGGAGTATAAATTCTATAATATGCAACAAACCAGAAACTATAGAACTTATATTTTTGGATTGTTGGGACGCAGTTTTTTCATGAGACATTCTTCAACGTACTTTAAAGAAAAAAATTACCGGTTACTCTCATGGTATTCGCTTCCTTCCCACATATACAACAGGTTTCCCCTATGACATGGTTATGCTGGTATTCATGCTCGTTCCGCTAGAGTTTTTATTGAATATGCAGTGTATTTAAGAGGAACCTATCGACTTCAGGAAGAACCACCAATATGGATGTCTATGTTAGATGATGTGGTTTTAATGAAGCGGTTTTAAACCCTCGAAAGGTTGACCTTTATAAATAGCACCATCATTGTCATGCCTATTGTTTGTATTTTGTGTGTTGAATATTGTAACAGGGTCGTGACGTCGACGAAGGCAGCAGGCGGCGTGTTCAAGACGAAACTTATTTGGGCGAATTTGGGGCCGGGAAAAGGAAAGTCAAAGTACAGCAATACACACAGTACACTGATAGCGGCGAACAGAGCGTCGGCCGTCGGTAAAAACTGCTCATGGCCGGCACGCGCCGTCTTTTGTACATCACGCATTGAACTTTCCAGTCTCATCACTGGCTCTGGAATAATCTAGACTATTCGCTTCCTGCACGCAATCTTAACAAAGTGATCTACTACAATCGCGGAGCTCCTCGAACACTGCGGCGCGGTCAGCGTCGAGCGTTCTTAAGCGTCCTTGCTGGTCAAACCCGAATCCATCAAAACAAAACAAGAAGCGGGCGTTGCAACATGTATGTATGCGACTCCAAATTGAAAACTATGGGTAATAAAGAAGAAAAAAAATTGGCGATAGCCCGGAGGACTAGCCGCGCGCCTGCCATCTTCGCGGACCTAGAGCTCATCGGTTCGACTCCTGTCAACCGAACTTTTTCTCATTGTTTTTTTTTTCTTTTCCATCAGATGGCGTTGATTTTGCTCACGTATTTCCGGGACGGAAATGCGTCACGAAAGTCTTGGTGGACCCCGGCATAAAACACTTTCGTGTTAAAAGGCGCGATTTTTTGACGCGCGCAAAAACGAAAATCACACCATCTCCCGCTAAAGAGGACAATGAGGCGATGCGAAGCAGCGTTTCGGGATGTCGAGCCTGCGTTTCAGAGAGGGAGTGGAGAGGAGAAGTGGAGAGGGGGGAAGGAGAGAGAAGACGGGAAAGGGGAGAGGGGGTGGAGAGGAGGTGCGTGGAGGGGGATTGCGCATACGCAGTAAGGGTGGTCACGCCGCACACCAACACCACCGGTTTAACTGTGCCATAAGATGCTTCGCATCGAAAAAGTGAGAACGCATGAAGTAAAAAAAGCAGAAATATCTCACCGATGTGAACTGCCTCCTATCCCAAAAAGCTACACGTAGAAAATGAAGGAGTATTTTCTTTGTATGTGACGCTGAATGTACGGATACAATTCTGGGACTACATAAATGAGCGGTAGCCTTCGTTACGTTACGAAGAAAAGTATTCCGCGAGCATACTACTATGGGAAAGCAGCTTGCCATCACGAAGGTAAGGACGAGTGCACATATTTCAGTGCGTAAAATTCTCCGAAGGTGCGCAATTTGAGCCAAATTGAAAACAACACACGTAGTTTAGGTCAATTTTGAAAGCCTACATGGGAGATGTGGTTTCAATTCGGAGTTTTGTGTAGCTTTACGAATAATTTTTCATGTAGCCTGCACAGTAGTAATTGCTGCAAGAAAAAATCTTGTTTCCGTTCCATCCTTTAGGCAACCGTCTACAAAACAGATCAATCGCTGAAACGTTCCAGCATAAATTTATTCTACGAGTTCCTATGTCACCAATCAAGAGGAGGTTCAACCACAAGAAGCCCTGGTAGTTACAGCAATGAATGAATAAATGAATCAATCAATCAATCAATGAGGTGCTATTGTACGCGGAGTCTTCTTTTTAAGTTGTCTAAGTGACGCGTGAGGGTAGAGTTTTATTGTAGGTTGCGTCCTTCATTAGAGCGCCGCTTTCGCAGGACATCAACATGCTAACGCGACAGCTTTAAAAAGCTCGTTTCGCAAAAGATCCGGTGTCGGTGTCGGCGGCGTTGGCAGCAGCGTCTTTGGTTGTGAGCGAAAAAACAGCGTTGTCAGTAGCGAATATTCGAGGTAGGTGCAAAAGAAGATATGTCCTGGAGGGCGTGCGCACTTGGGCGTTTCTTGCTGCAAGGTTTAGGACTCGACCGAGATGCTAAGGCAGGTTAGCGATTGCGAAGGCAATACGAACGCGGCCCGATTGGACTAGCCTGTTGTCGCCGCCTCCGAGACAGACAGGCGCGCGGTACGGTCGCGCCATCTCTTGGAGGCATTGCGACACTGCTCCGCAGTTTTCCCGCCGTTTCTGAGCGATGGCGTGACCACGCTGCGCAAATGTTGTCTTACAAACGCGTAGTGGGTGCGTCGCTTGCTTACCCTTGTCAAAAACACACTTATTTGTGCGCGCATTCTCTTACACGCACGTAGAGGGTTCTTCAATACTTCGAAAAAAGTGTCACGCCACCGGGCTGCTGACACACCAGTGACCGATTCTGAGCATTCGCAATTTGGCTAGAGTGGCTGAAAGTGTCAGTGCAGTGTGTGTGCGGGTGTGCAGTGAGTCAACTCAACGCCTACGGACGCAGAGAGAACCGAGGCGCAGGGCACTGTCTATATATTTCCTCAAGAGTGCACCAGCGCACACAAGTCGCTCCTACTTTGGACACAGACAGCATTGTTGTCAAAAAAAAAAATCACAGCATATCCACGGGGTGAATAATGATGAGTGGGGCGAAGCTACGGAGGGAATCATCTGTAAACCGTGAAACTCTTCCGTGAAATGCGCCCAGTACATAATATAAAGAGTGTGAAACATCGTGTATATATTAAACATCAAACTTTTATTGTACTGTTGGTTTACGTGATCCCTTCATTATCACTTGTGATCAGTGAAATGCAAGGAAGAAGTCCGCTCCAGAGCTAAAGAGCGCCAAGAGCGACCGCATACCCCGCTCGCCCTGTGCGAATTAAAGGCAAGGCTAGAGGGAAGACAGGACGCGCGTTCCACGACGCGAGGTCGGTAGCATGCCCAACGAAAGCCAACGGAACGCGATCGTGCAAGTGCTCCGGCTTCGCATCGCCTCATGGTTCCACTTAGCATCCCAAAACCAAATATATTGCTCAAGGTGTGCCTTGCGTTTTTCGTAGAAATAATTTCTTTATCATGTACATTAAGACGAAAAGTTGAAAGCTCACTAGAGTGTATCGCCCGCAAAGTATGTCTTTTAGTGTGATTTAACTCTCGTACGGCAGGGTCCTCGCGCCGTTGCCGGTCCACCTCGCCCGTTGACGATCGGGCGAGGTGGCTACATACAACTACTACTACTACACTTTAAGAAAAACATCTGGCGTTCTTTCGTTCTGCTTTTACAAAACATCTGGTGTCTTTCGTTGGTTTATTTCATCAATCAACGGCGTTTTGAACAAAATTTTTATTGTTTAATCACGCACAGGAGAAATCTCACCAGGCACTACCTTGGAGGTAAACAATGGCTGCTAATGGGAATGAGAGACAGAAGAAGTCGGCTTTTAGCTAACACTTACACTTCTACTTCTACTAACGTTTCCTACTGGAACATGCCAATGGCTGCTAATGGGGAATGAGAGACAGAAGAATTCGGCTTTTAGTTAACGCGCACGCTGCGAATTTTTTATTGTTCAACAACGCACAGGAGAAATCTCCCACCGGCACCCCCTTGGAGGTCAAAGCGTAAGACTTGTTACGGACTACTACGACGACGACGACTACGAGGGACGAACGGGTGCCGCCTTAAGGAGCTTCGCCCCTAAAAAAGTTTCATTGAAGAGGGCGAAAACATTCACCTTTACTATAGGTACGTCGTTTGGTGTGTGTGTGTGTGTGTGTGTGTGTGTGTGTGTGTGTGTGTGTGTGTGTGTGTGTGTGCGTGTGTGTGTGTGTGTGTGTGTGTGTGTGTGTGCTCGCGCGCGAATATTGCTACTGCGTTCAACTCTTAGAGGCGATGCTTAAGGGTCCCCCAACATTTTTTGACATGACCACGGTCTTTTATGTTTAGAACCTTCGTGAGTGCCTGGAACTGCTCCCGAGCAGTCGTTTCTCGGTACTACGGAAGTGGCTGTTGTTGAGTATTAAATTGTGGCAAAATAAAAATTTTTTCTGCCGACTCGAGGGAGGCAATCAGAGCTTTCGAATCGGGCAACCTCGCTCGAGAGGCGGCCTCCATTCTAGAGAAGAGGGCTTGTCCCGGCTCTCATTTTATCACTTGGTTTCCTGCACACATGGGGGAGAACGTTCTCGAGGGCTTCCCAAACCTCAACGAGCTGGCCCACGATCGTGCGCGAGAACTCACGCGCCGCGGCGGTCTGGAGGCTTCGGAGGGGCAGGAAGAGACTCAGCAGAATGATCCACTTCTGACATTTAATGAGGTAACAAAGCATTACCAACTTGGCAGGAGAGTCTATCCTCTTCCTCACCCGAAGCTCAGCAGAGCTCAGTCAGCTACTCTGAGAATGTTGCAGACGGGGTCTTTCCCGTCGCGGGGCATTCTCAGTAAGATGTACTCGGACGTTGACCCCGGTTGCCCCGACTGCAGTGAAACCTTTTGCTCCATGGCTCACATGCTCTGGCGATGTCCCGCGTTGCCTCAAACCCTTCTCTGCAGCGAAGCCGAATGGGAGGAGGCCATCAGAACCACGGCACTCCGACAGCAAGCCCAGGCTATCCAGAGGGCCCAGGAAAGGGCAGAGCGTCACGGCGTTCTGTCCTCTACGTGGGCGCGGCCAGCAGTTACAACGGCCTCCCGTTAGGGGGTCGTAACTCCTCAGGATCCAATAAAGTTCGTTGTCTGTCTGTCTGTCTGCTGTGTAGAAGCATCCATGTCGGCTTTAGATCTGTCCTATTGGAGGCTTTTATATGCGCCAGATTGTCTATGCCAAATCAAACAGAAAACTGTCTATCCGTGCCTGTGTCACGTAAGACGATATTCGCCATAAAGAAGAAAACGTGCCGTCGCTAGTTTTCAACCCAGGCTTGGAACCTTAATATACGCAATCAATAGCTGTGATTGCATAGCGACATTTGTGGTTCTACTACACTCCAGAAAAACTCCTCGTTCGAGGATTTTTCATCTCTTCGAGTCTCCATCCTGCCCTGAATGTTTGCCTTGTTTGACTTCACATTATATTTTCTTTAATGGTTGACTATTCACTAGCACCATTTATATGTAGTACTTAACGTAGTAAATATCATTTATTACAGCTTTACGCGCACATTTAGTTCATATTTGTTACACCTTGCATACAAAAAGACGTGACTCGTTTTATTATGTTTTATAGGTGGAACTATATAAATTATATTTGACTATAGACTGAGGCACTTTTCTTTAAAGCGCGTGGCAAAAACATTCAATAATCGAGGAAAATACTCTCATCAATCAGGATTCAACAAGTATTCGCTAAGGTAGTGAACGAATAATTGTAATTTCTTTAAAATTACAAAATACCGCCCAAACATTCCATGCGAAGTGTTGACCAGGGAAGCTGAGAGATGCGGCCCTAGCGTTCATCACGAGCTAGCATCTTTCGAAGTGTCTCCTGTTGTAGCCTTTCACTTCTGTATGACCACATTTAAGAGGAGTGTGCTTGAAGCACACTCCTCTTAGCGTACGGTGAACTTAGCTTAATTACATTTTAAAAACACCTAAAAAAATTTCTTCAGTACCCTGATTACCGCGGCGGGTATACATGCTGACAAAACCTGAGGAGAAACTAGTGTGAGCGCGGAGAGCCTTGGAGGCAGCGTGTTCTAGCATTGCTTCTCCGTTATAGTTTCCGCCCACTCACGGACTCACGGACCGCCAAACTATTCCGCCTACAAGTCACGTACAGCCTCACTGTAGAAACAGATGGACCGCCCCTACTGCATTTGTGTGAATGGAGAAGCAATCTCCTTTGCGTATGCCTGTGTCTCTCGAGTCCGCGGACGTTCGCGTACCCTTGTGAAGTACGTCGAAGACCACCCCTCCACGACAGCATTTTCTTTCGCTAAATCGAACTGTAGCGAATTAAAAGCGAAAGCTCATCGCATCGAGGCTCAATTGCAGAGCCATGAAGGCTTTGTTCTTGTGCTCTGTAGTTATTCCTAAGGTGCTTCGCCCCTAAAAAGCTGATGAGAAAAGCTTAAAATATTTTTGTCACTGCTGTAAGATATGGTACGTTACTGCGCCACATGGTCGCAAAGGGCGTTGGGGTACCACACGAAATCTTAAAACAAACCGCTTAGTGGAAACGGCCTCACTGCTTCGCATGAAGTGGATTCCCACAATGCGTGGGACGTGCAGGACCTTTATTTTGCAAAACGTCTATTAGTAACCTTGATCACCTCAACACGTTACGGTACGCTATATGCAACTCGCGTGGCTAAAACGTTTAAGAAAGGCTACGTGTCGGGCACGATGGTACGATAAACAGACTCCGCTAAAACTCCTATTTAAAATCCGTGTGGCTTCGGATTTGTGCTGGTGAAAACATCCTGAGCTTTGCCTGAAACCCGTCAGCTGAGGCCACGATGGAAGATAGATGCCACCGTATCATTAGAATATTACACAACTTTTTACCTTGACTTGAGGAAATCAATGGGATCGCCGTTCCTCGATAAGAGTGTTTACTGCACGTCACACCAGAACGGCGGCAGTGCTTCAGAAGTGCTGCATCGTTTCTTTTTTCTATCTGTGAAGTGAAGGACGAGCTTCGAGTCGACGATATTCTGGCAGTACACAGGATATTCTTTCCAGGTCCACACAGTGCAAGGAATGACATCACAAGCGCTTCACGCTGCCCTAAAACATATCGTTGATTGAAACGGCATCCGTTGAAAAAGCGGCGCAACATTCAAGCGAATTGTAGAAGGTGTGCAGACTGTCTCGTCTCCATGGCAACTGGCAGACAGTAGGTCCGTTTATCGCGCACAGAACCGGCACGAATGCTTCTGCTTTGTCAGCGGCATGGGCACCGTTGTCTTGCACTATAGTCACCGTGCAGACGTAACTCCGCGGCCCGAGCGAAGGTGTCTCGAGCGGCGATAAGCGCAGATTTGGCGGGATGCTCTCACGCGCTCGCAATGGGGTGAAATCGAGGCACTATGCCCTTTACGACGACTATACTTTTCGTGCTTTTCGCGCTTGGCCAGCGACCAAAGCGACGGTCCGTCCGCGTTATCAACGCGATCAGTCAGCCGCAGGCGGTGGACGATAAGAGTACCTAATATAAAACATCGCTCCGCGATTGCGCCCCTGCTCGCTCCACGCTCCCGCTGTGACGGCGCGAGGTATTTTCGCGGGCAGTTCGTTTTTTGTCGGTTGCGCTGTTAGTAGGAATGCCGAACTCCAGGAATAATTGCTGCGTTGTTGGGTGCAATAACACCTACAGGAATTATCCGGGCACGCGTTTTTACCGATTTCCATTTAGAGAATGAACGCAATCGGCGTGAACGGCGGATCGCACTCGTTCGACGACAAAAGTGAGTTTTGTGAATAGATGAGGTATTTTTTTTCTGTGTGAGTGAGAATTTATGGATGCTGCATTGCACTACAGCAACGATGGGTCTAATTGAATACCCAGGCCTGTACTTAGATTTAGGTGCACGTTAAAGAACCCCAGGTGGTCGAAATTTCCGGAGCCCTCCACTACGGCGTCTCTCATAATCATATGGTGGTTTTGGGACGTTAAACCCCAGATATTATTATTATTGAATACCCAGGCCGTACAGCAGAATATGCAGCAGGTATTTTGCAGAAAATGCCAAGAGGCGCACCCAGCGTACAATCCATACATATTTTCTGAGCGCTACAGGTTCACACAGATGGAAAGCGTTTTTTCATCCAGCGGCCGTGACATCGCAATTGCTGGTGTCACCAGTTTCAAGCTGCAGCTGAGTTCACTGCCACGTTAGCCCGAGTGTGATAAGCTCTGATTGTTTAGTGAGCGAGGCGGCCCGCGTTACACGTGCGCAATTTCGCTCAATGGGCTCGTCACCTCCGTTGTCTTCCCCCACGTCATGCATTTTATGTTGCCGCGTTCGCCTGAGGACACACGAGGTCTGGCGAAAAGTCACACACGCGCTAACGCTACGTTCTCTGTCAGCCGCTAAAAATCTGACGTCTTTTGGAAGCAAACGGGAAATAAAACGCCTCAAGCGAAGCACCAAAGCACGGCGCAGTGGCTTGCCGCCGCCTGCGTCGTCTGCTCCCTTATCCCGCCAAATCTGCTGCCGCGGCCGCTTTGGCGCTGGAGGCAGCGCGCGACTGTGGCGGCTCCTAACGTATGCACGGCGCCCATACTAACTTTAATACATCAGGTACAACGCTATGTAAGCTAGCGAGACTTGCTTCAGCAGATGCGCTCGCCGCAAGAAATAGTACAATAATTTTGCCACCCGTAATGTGATCTTTCGTTTCGTTTTTAGATTATGTAATACATGAGGGTGCTTTGTGCCAGCGAAATATACAAACGTCGTTTTTTAATGTTGTTGTCGACAGGTTGTTCTAGAACGCTTCACGTGTTATTTTTTCTCGTATTGTGGCTTCCACGACTAGTTCCGGCTGCGCGAAGTCGGAACCAGTCGCAGAGGCCACGTGTACAACGACGAAATCCAGGCGCGAGACGGTGGACTTAGACAATTTTATGGCCGAACTTCTTGTATAGCTTCCACGGCGTGTTACCTATAGTGTACTAGAATAATTTCGTAGTGGCGCGTCGAGGAATGAGCGCGCGTGCCCGTTTGTGTAGACGCCACCAGGTGCCTCCACTGCGCCCTTTTCTAGTAGACCGGCCGCTGTCTCTGCCGCTGCGTTTAATGTTGTACGCATTTGTAAGCGTTCCTTATGCACCGGATTGTTTGACTGGTACACGAAAAGAGTGCATTCACTATAGGATAGCGTAAATGAAGTTTGTCAAAGCCGCATTAACGCACTAGTATTGAAAACGTCGTCTGCTAGCGTAAATGCCGCAAACGGGAAGATTCAATCCGTTAGGGACATCGCCTTCGACACAAAAGTGCGAAGCAACGTCTGCACTGCGTTGCTATACCAGAAAGTGTACAATTAAATAACCCCCACGACGGACGCACATTGATGGTGATAAAATTTTCGTACATCATTGTCGGTTACAGAACCCCTGCTAAACAAAATTATTCCGGCGTTCCCTTACCCCATTTCACGGCGTGCAACGAGACTCCGTGTTTCTTTTTTGCATCCTACATAGAAACGTCCGAGAAAAAAAATGCCCCCACCTCCCCGAAGGGAATCGTGAAGAAATGCGAATGCATTTCGTGCGGCGAGAGAGGGTACCGCTGCCGTCAGACATTCGCCTTCACCGACTTCTGCCATCGCCTTGAGAGGCGCCCAGCCAGCGAACGGTCGAGAGTGAGGCGCGAGCGGACGGGAGAGTGGGGCGCCAGCGTTCTCGGCTCAGCGTTGGCGCTTCACAGAGGCGTCTCTAGCACACATTTCCGGATGTTCTTGAGAGGCACCCAGCCAGCGAACGGTCGAGAGTGAGGCGCGAGCGGACGGCAGGGTGGGGCACAGAGAGGAGAGAGAGCGAACGGCGAGAGAAGGAGCGGCGAAGCACTGCACCTACCCTCTCCTACACTCTTTCGCACCACATGCTCCGGTTGCTAGGGGCGAGGATAAGCGCGCGCGCCCGCAGCTGCTACTATGGGAGAGGGCGCTGCGGACAACGCCGGATGCCTTACATAGCCCGACTAAGAAATGCATTCGCATTTAAAAAAGATTTCCACCGTTTCGCAAAAGAACTACCACGCTGAAAGTAGCGTCGCACGAGGTACGCACGAGGCAAGCAGCCGCAAAGCGCGTGTGAACCGGCTGAACCGGCCCGAACCGGCTCGGCGACTAGAAAAAGGTGCAGCAACGCCACCAGTGGCATGTAGTGGTGTTTGCTTCAACCGGCCTATTATCCCTCCCTCCTGGGCGCGTCACTAGGAAAGTATTCTAGTACATTATAGTTGTACCTGATGAATTAAACGGGGTATATACGTACTTTTTCGTGCATACGCTTGAAAAGAGCGCCAGAAGGATGTAAGCTTCTAAAATTGTGGTTGTTCGGGGATGTCACACGAAATCGTGCGCTAACGATAATGGTCAAATGCATAGAGTTTCATAGAATAACCTAGAGAGAAGACTGGCGCTGCGATCATTCAACCACCATGGGAATGATGAGAAGTACAGGCTTCGGATTCGATTGCGTTAGCTAGCGAACTGTCTGCAGATCCTTTTCTACACTTTCAGTTTTGTTCATAGCGAGGCGTGGGTAGTAGGGTGCGTTTCAAAGCACTCAAGGAGCGCCTTTGTTGTTCAAAAGAGACTGAACGTCGCAAGATCTCTTAATTTGCTGCGAGATGGCAGCTTTACAGGTTGCATATGGCAGTTTTTGTAAAGCGTCGTGCACTCACCGCTGCGCATAGAGCATCCGATGCCAGTGCAGAAAATTGCATATAGTTCACGTTCTTTTTTTATAAGCGCGTCCTGCCAAAACACTTTCAAATCGGCTGCAAAACGACGGCGAAGCTAAGTAGACGCACCGTCACGCTCCTGTGACTTCACTTCGCAACAAAACGGGAGATGTGTTGAGGGCCGACCACTTTGACACACGCACCTGGCATTGCAGCAGACGATTCGTTAAGTGTTTCTCACTCAATAGAGTACTGTTATTTCCATAATAGATAATGCGTCTTTTCGAGAGAAGAACAAGCGTGTTTGTTTTCAAGGGTTGTGACAAAAATGTTCATTATTTGGTGATCCCAAATCTGGAACACAATTGCAGAGCAATGAATACCCTGGTGGTTTAATTTATTCATGCTTGACTTCCATCTCACGGTCACGCAAACTTTATGTAATAAATTTACGCACAAAAGAATGAAGCACATTTTAGTTGGAAATAATTTTATATCACTTTGTCTTCCACTCGGCAAAGACACGTCGTCAATCTCAAGAGCCTAATCCATCCGAAGCCCGTACTTCCCATCATTCCCATGGTGGTTGAAGCGCCGCTAAAGGAGCCCACATAGATGCTAGCGCTAGATTCCCCTCTAGGTATTATGGTAAGAAACTCTATGGCCAGACGGCTCGGTGCTCTAATGACCGCATACGCGAGCTTTCGAACAAGGCTTAAAAACAAGCTACAGATAGTCAATTATCTCTTCATTGCAACAATCGTGGTTGCCAGCCATCTTTTAAAGGTACGAATTGTCTGCCCGAAACGAACGTGCGTTTCATTTCAGAAGTTTATCACATCCGCAATAGCGGCGAGGCATGCATTTCTAAATCTCAACTCGATTTCCATCCTTACGAAGGGACTATAGAATCCATGTCCCCATTGATCGCTTTATTGCCTCTGCGCAGGCTGAGTATTCAATTTTCTGTTGTTTCAATGCGATAGTGGTGAAGTATATATACGCTGACTGAAGGAATAAACACATTTGGCTGTTAACTATGAAAGGTAATGCCGCTGGCTTTACGTTGAATTGGGAAACGTGATTTAAAAATATGACGATAATAGTTTGAACAAATCTGGGGTCACTGATGTCACACATACCACATTTTTCACAAACAGCGTTGCGGTAACATTCGAAACCTTATATATGTGTTTAAACGCTAGTAAAGATTAATTGCTAAAAGTTTCACAAAGGAACATCGATTGCCTAAAAATTATTCTGTGTGAATATGAATAATTTGCACAGTCGGTAATAAACTGCGCGTGGAGGGGTCAAGGGCAATTCTTACTTTTTAATCTTAACTACGTGGGCAATCAGTAATGTGTGACTGCGGTGCTCTTTAATCAGTCATCAGTCAATAATGTTGCAGTTCTACATTGGTGGAATCGAATCGCTGGCACAAAATGCGTGCGCGATTTATTTTCTTTGAATTCTTTTAGAACAACGAAAAAAATACCTTTTAACGTCGGCCTCGGAGCGCGACACGTCGACCGTCGAACATCGAAGTGCCTAGACCAAGATGTTCGGCTGGAGTCGTACCACGGTGAGGGCAAGGAAAAATACAGCGACTATGCAGAGTGTTCAGTTCAACCTATACGGAATGTATATTGCTCCTTCTTGACCACTTGATCAAAGAACTGGTCAAGGCAAGTGGCGTTCCCAGACCGTCGATGTTGCAACTGGTAGATACGAAGCAGCTAATTGGCGAGCAATTCATTCCACTGGGTGTTGTAAGGCTGTACTTTTAATTTCTCTCTCTTCATTTATAGTTTTCTGTCTAAAATACAGTCAAGCTCGTGAAATGCGCACACAGCACGTGAATGGCAAGAATTCGTCGAAGAATTGGATGACGCGAATATTCGTCAAACAACAGCGTTTCTTGGACGATGCAGGAGAGGTTCTTTGGCAACACAGCGGCAGGGATTGTGGCCGCGACTGCAGATTTCGTCAGTATAATAATAATAATAATAATAATAATAATAATAATAGAAAATTTATTTCAGCACCTACCAGAAAAAAACACAACACTCGTGATGCTACGGGGTGCTAGCAAAAAGGCTTTCATGACTTGACAAAGGCCAGCGCTCCGTTTACAAAAAAAATACAACTCAAGAAGCAGCGGACAAAAAATAATTAGCAACACGGAAAATCCTAGAAACACAGCGGTGGCTTTAGGTAGAAATAAAATCACATTTAGATGACAAGACTAAAATGGTGAGGGCAGAATTGCACTTGTAGATTATAGCATCAGTAGTTATAGCTATCTCTTGAATTGCTTGGTTGAACGCATTAACGCAGGATATAACAGTTTTTGGCAGTAAGTACATCAGGATACGGCGGCCCTAGTTTGTACGAGTGTAGGAAACGTCGTGACTATGACTTCGTGTGGTGTACGTTTTTTGCAAGTTGAGTTAGCATAGCGAATGTTTCTAGAAAAGGATCGTTATTTTTGCGATAAGCAGGATACCGCTTCTATACAAGTGCGTTGAACAGGTTCGGCAGTGGTGTTACTGCAAGGTCACCAAATACAGGTTTTGCATCGGCGTCATATTGTTCATCGGAGATTATTTTTACTGCTTGTATTGGAACAGCAGTTATATGGACAGTGTCGAAGGGTTTTTGCCGTCGCCGTTGCCGGCATGAACAAATTGACGAGATCCCCCGCGCATATGTTCCACCGCGGGTATTAGCGCGCGAGTGGGGTCGACGAACGCTGCCGAAGCAGAGGTCAAACGAGCCGGCCCATTTCCGTCGCTCGGGGGGTGCATTAGATAACATCACCCCGCTCGTGAGGCCTGCCGTCGAAGTAGACAGGAAACGTCCCACCCGTCATAACGAGCATGAAAGACGCATGCACCACCCGTCGCTCGGAGGGTGCATTCGCTCGGAGGGGGGGGGGTGTTGTCGTGCGAGCAGCAACTTGACACGTTGAATCCAAGGGCGCTGTCGCTATCTCGACAGCCATCACAGCGAGCGGCTCGTGTACCCTTTTGCGTTCTGTGCTCTCAACGCGTAGTGACTATGCGGAGAGCGTCTGCCCTTGGAGCGGCCGTATTCTCTTATGCCAGCGTTTTGTAGTTACGCGAGATCGGATACAAAACAGTTAGCTTTCAGCGTCACTTCATTTAGCACTACAATTTGCTGCTATCGCGTTCATTGCTTTGCCCTTGCGGTGAAACTGTGACTTTTTTCTGTAGGGCAATGGATTTTCGACACGTTTGTGCCAGTCATAATGCCCTATATTCATATGTTAATGTGGTTGATAAAAAGGAATTGCATAAATGTGATTTCAAGTGCTTTTGTAAAAACTAACGTCGCCGTGCAAGAATACCCAGTATTCTCAAAACTATTGAGTGGACAAGCTGAATGTGTGCGTTCCTTTGGATGTTTTTTTTTTTTTGAAAGAGATTGCCCAAAGTTTTATTACTGCTACCAATTTTCTGACTGAAATACCAATGTGCTAGACAATGAGTGAATTAACTTGCTTATTTCTAGGTTGGAAAAGAGCTGCTTTGGTGTTTAAAACCTTTATAGTTAAGGCATTATTTCACTCCAAGTATTCAATACATAAAGTAAATCATCCGCTTTTTTTGTAGGCAGGAGTTGAAATTGATGTGGCAAAAATAAGCTTATGTCGTCTGCATAAATCACAAAAGATAAATTGACGTCTATATTACCAAGGCCATTTGTATATACGCTTAAAAGCAGTGGGCCAGGAATGCTTCCCTGCGGAACACCGTGCAGCATGAATGAAGCATGAATGAGAGTTGTTAATGTGAACGCTTTGCAAGCAGTACTGTAGGTATGACTTGAAGACACAGAGAAAACAACCTCTGAAACCATAATATTCCAATTCTTTTACAGTGTGATGTCATTCATTCGGTCGAACGACTTTGAATAGTCGATGGAAATTCCAAGTGCATACAGTTCGTGGTCAAAAGCATCAATGATTCTTTCTTTTTGCATTAGTAAGGCGCTCTCTATCTAAAGTTTCTTTTTTTGTAAGCCCGATATCACATGTAGTCGCGAAATGATGCTTGGTTAAGAATGAGCTCATTCGTATGTGTATTACTTTTCTGGCATTGGAAAATACCTGGAGTATTGAAATAGGCCTGTAGTTACACATGTCAGATTTTTCACCACTTTTAATAGCTTTCGCGAATTGAAGTCGGATACGAAACTGGCCGCATGAAAAGAGCCAATTAATCATGCGATTTAAAACATGAGCTATGGCTGTAACAACGTATTTAAGTGGCCGAATATGCAGACTATCTACATCAGTACAGGTAGTATTTCTCAGAGATGTGATTGTTGGCTCACGGTTAGCGCCTCGATGAAAAGCTAGGTTTTCAGGTATGGGCAGAGGAAGAAAAATACGTTCGCGTTGGAGACTCTTGTGCGTGTCCGCCTGTGTGGCACAGCGTTGCCTGACTGGCATGCCAGTTATAATTTTGGTTCAATTGAACTATATCATTCTACTACTACTTTTGTCCTCAACAACGGCGAAGATGTCTATGTAGAGACGACCTCATCTGCAATTACTGGGAGCACAAATGCAGTTTCCTCTATTAGTGGGCACATAAAGGTCACACAGTTTGTGTCATGATTGCTATTTCTTACTGATGTGAAAAAAACCATTAAAATCTACAGCCACATCCTCTCCTGTGTTAGTTGAATCATTCGTAGTAATTTCACTCGGGTTATCATTTGCGTCAGGGTTTCAGTTTAGACGTGTTTTTAATTGTTTCCAAAAGATTTATGGTGTCAGTCATATCTAGCGTGAATAGGTCTTTAATGCTCCATATTCGAAATATTCTAGGCTTCCAACTCAAACGAGAATAGCCTTACATGTCTGCTTACGGCATTTCAAACTATATAGACTGAAACATGAGAGTGCCTATTAAATCGACGTTATGAGACATCGGAATACCTGGAACAATTTTAAACCACATTCTTAACCAATTTTATTGCTACACTCCGCAAAAAGAATTGTGGTGGAGAATCGTCTTTCAGTAGCATTTTTTATGCTAGAGTTCTGACGCTCCCTTGAACATGGCCGATATCAGCTCTCGAGTTTTTGGCTTCGTTAAATAAATAATTAATGTCACTGAAAATAAGCTTCACCAAACAAAGTTAAATCTGTGTTTGCTATAACCAATGTTTCGCTGCATCATTGTTCATCATAACAATGTTCAGCTTAAGATTCTCTATGGCACTTGATGGATTTACTCGTAGTAAAAAGAAACAAACGGAGCTTACGCACACAAATTTGCATTGGTTGGCAAGTCCTTCTACACTTGTACTCGAGCATGTGGCGAACACGTATAGTGCGACCGCACGGTGGCTCATACGGGCTTGAAATTAAAGCGTGATTAGAATGCGAAAGACTTAGACGCCTCGTGAAATAAGAGTAGAAAACTTCGGTGGCGTTAACACGAGTCATGGAAAGAATCATCATCGTGTGATTATGCAGCACTTGGACGTGATCATGCCTCGCAGATCCCCCAAAATTTGCGACGTCATCATATGACATCGTCGCTTTAGTGTGACCTAGAATACTGAGAGAGTGTCTAAAGCGCAGGCTGGATCGCGGACCTTTTGCGGTGAACTACCGCGCCACTGCTGTGTCGGACCCCTGGGCTTTGTGCGCCTGGGAAGCGCGCGCAAAGCGAGGGACGTTTGCTATGCACCGTAGTTTTCTTTTTTGCGTTGTGTTTTCACACAAGGCACTTGAATCGTTAATTAACTGCAATAATGCGGTGCGACATGGAGCTTACCATCTTTAAATGTTGTCTTAGTGCTGGGTTAACAATAGGATGAAAGAACTCATGCGTCAAACGGTATCAGCGTGTCCGAGTATTGGCGGTGCTAGTGTTAGGGAATCGGAATGGCGTAACTGTGCGAGCGTAGAAACAAAAACAAACTTATTCACATGGGGAAGCCGGCAACGACATCATGCATACAAGAATTAAGAGTAAGAAAAATGTATATTACTCGTGCAGTCAACGGAAGTGCTAACCTGTAGTGACCACTCCGTTTACCACTACGAGCTTCTTACTCACGGTTGCCAGTGATTCAAAGCCATATGCATACGTCTCTATTCGACAATTTGGTAGCTTCGACTAGCGCTTCATTATGGACAGAGCACTTTGAGAACACGTAAGCGAAAGAAGAGAAAGAGTAGAGATGGCCGTACGGCCGCAATACTGTTCGCTTATTTCGCATCTCAGGTAGCGTACAACAAGGCTCACTGTGCACAAAGCTTGCGTTCAATTCAATTATATCAACGAAATGCAGTGCCAGGGAAACAAATCTTATTCCACGAGTTTGTGCATAACAGCGTAATAAAGGAAAATGTTTTACAAAATCCAGATATCATTAAATTAATGTTATGAACACCCCGATTCTTGCTATACAAGGTAAATAGCTGCTTGTACGAAAATACGATAATAAAGTTACAAATGCGAAGGTGTAATACTTCAAACACTTCAGAAAATTGTGGAAACACAGGATTCTTTTATGTACCTAGCCTGAAAAAATGTAACAAGCGACAACGCATATATACAATATAGATAGTTGTAGAGACTAGATGTTTCGGAGCGAACTGGGATCACATATGCGTCGGGCTTGTTCTATCTACAGGGATCGCTGTAGATCAGTGCAAAATGTTTACGCGCTATGTGTGCATAGCTTCAGGCCTTCACAATACTGTCACGGGGTCGTGACGTCGACGAAGGCAGCAGGCTGCGTGTCCAAGATGAAACTCTATTTGGCTGAACTCGTGGCCGGTAAAAGTAAAGCCAAACTATACCAATACAAACAGTGCGCTGATGCGGCGAACAGAGTGTCGGCCGTCGATAAAACTTCTCATCGCTGGCACGCGCCGGCTTTTCTATACATCACGCATCGAACTTTCCAGCCTTATCACGTGTGGTCGGGCGAGATCTGAAATTATCTTCACTATTCGCGTCATGGGCGCAATCTTAACAAAATGATCTACTACAATCTAGAATGTTCCCAGACATTCTCGCGCTGCTTGCGCAAGGCAATAGTGACATGTGTAAGGGGCGGTAGCATAAAAAACAGAAAGAAATGAGAGCGTGTGGCATAGGCCCCCTCTGAAAAGGCATCGTTCCGATGCTTGTAACGGTACATGGAAGGGGAAAAAAGTTTATGCACAAAGTAAGTACAATAAAGCAAGAAAGTACACGCAAAAAAAAGCTCTATATTAAAAGAAAAGGTGAATTCCTTAGGATCGCTAACGCGCATAAAACGGCTTAAGGCGCACGACATGAACGACTTCAGGTCGTGCGAGGCACCGTTGAGAGTTCGTAATGCCGTCCGGGATAACCTCGTAGTCTAGGGTGCTGAGACGTCGGAGCATCTTATATGGCCCGAAGTGTCGTCGAAGAAGCTTCTCACTAAGTGCCCGTCGACGTGTCGGCGTCCAGACCCACACGCGGTCACCATGTGGCTTCGTCGAAGATTATAGTGACGGACAGCTGTCGACCCTCTGCTGGTTCTTTATGAGCAGGCGGGCGAGCTGTCGAGCTTCTTCATCGCGATGCAAATAACAGGGGACGTCGACAATGTCTTCGTCGGTGGTAGCTGGCAGCATTGCGTCGACCGTCGTTGCCGGACTCCTTCCGTAGACCAACTTGTACGGCGATAGCTGCGTCGTTTCTCGTACTGCAGTGTTGTATGCGAAGGTCAAGTACGGAATGATAGCTTCCCACGTCTTGTGCTCGACGTCGAAGTACATGGCCAGCATGCCGGCGATGGTCTTGTATGGACGCTCGGTGAGGCCTTGGGCTGTGGGTGGTAGGCGGCGGTCCGGCGATGGCTTGTCTGGCTGTACCTCAAAGACCACCTGAGTTAGGTCAGCAGTAAAGTCCGTACCTCTATCGGTGATAAGTACCTCTGGGGCACCATGACGAAGGACGATGTTTTCAACGAAAAATTTAGCCACCTCGGCGGCACTGAATTTTCGCAGAGCCCCTGTTTCGGCGTGGCCTAGCGCGTGAGGTAATCAGTAGCTACGACGATCCATTTATCTGCAGCCGCTTCATGGACATGCCCATGGCCAAGCACACAAGATCAAACTTATGGCGCAGCTCCCGCGACAACTTCAACAGGGCAGGAAAGTGCACAACAAAATCGTGAACTACGTTAAACGAGCTCGTCCTGATTCCATACTCCAGAGCGTCGTTAAGTAGGTGGCACGGATCTTTGAAGTGAAGCGCCTTGAATTATGGGTTGGAGAGTTGCAAGTCCTTGTGAAGCTTCTGCATGTAGGAAGCAGAGTCGAAGCACACTACAGCTACGTAGCCTAACACAGCTACGCGCGCAAACTTTAATTCAGTCAAACCAGAAGATGTATCAATGAGCGCTTAGGACTTTCGATAAAGAACGGAACCAGGTCATATTGGCCCTTGAAATCGGAGTTTATTGAATAAATCCGAAGTGAAACATTTTACCGGCGAATGTTTATTGAATTTTTTTGGATAAAACCACGGAGGAAGAAATATTTAGGAGGCGAAACTCCCGTTAGAACGGCGTCGGCGGGCGTCCAGATAACGTCACAAAAAATACAAAAATTACATGCGCCGACGGCGTCACTTCAATTGGCGCCGCCTTGCGGCGCGAAGCCGCATCCGGAAAAAAAAAGAAAGCGATCCCGGCTGGGGGCGGCCTGGCGGGCCCGCCCGCGCGCGTCCTAGCAGCGTTCGTGAGCAGACGACAGCGGCGTTTGTTTCAGCGGGCACGTTGATCTTTTTTTGCAGATTGCCTTCTCAGTAACAGCCCATGGTAACAGGTCAGCGTCTGCTAGAGGGCAGTAATAGCGCTGCTGCGCACAGTATAGTCTTCTTCGGCGCGCAGTGCGCTCTTCTTCGGCCCAAAATGGGGCGCAGGTGTTTTGTTGAAACCTGCAAAAGGGGGCGCAAGTCTTGCAAGGAAAAGGCGACCATCTTTAAGGCTCCAAGCGATCCAGAATATCTGCGAGCATGGGCTGTGGCGATTCCTGGTGGCGGCCGTCAGCTCACATCGAAAGACTGCGTCTGCGAGAAGCACTTCACAAGTGACATGATTAGACGCAATAAATACTACGGAGAACTTCAAGGCGAGGTGTTCCTGGACTACCCGAAAAGACCTAGACTGCTTACGGGCGCTGTCCCCAGTGTCTTCCTTCCCCCTCCAGCATCTTTGACATCCCCGAAAAAAAAGCGCACTTCACAAGAACCATCATTGAAAAGTAGTCACGATACTGTTAATAGAGCAAAAATGAGTGTATACGACAAGCCAAAAATGTCACCGGCGGCGAACGTCAGCGATGTTGAGAACAGTCGTCAAGATGCGAGAGAAAGTCAGGTTGGTCGCATGCATGCCTACGCAACTTGTGAGGTCAATAAGCTTGAGTAAAATGAACTCTCTTTGCGTTCACACAATCAAGTTCTTCCATGCGCTAGCACCAGTAGCTCCGGCCCGCTGTGCGCCGCAAAAATCAGTGCAAAGGTATTACGACTCCTGTGGCAGACGCGCAGTCATGCGTTTCCTCTTCTGAGCAATGCTTGCTTCATAAACTGATGGAAGAAAAGCATATCAGCTTGCCGAGTCCAGTATGGAATCGCCATGAATTTAGTATGGAAGGCGTCGAAAGTATTTGTTTCACGGAACTCGGGAAGGATTCACCAACCACACCAGCTACCATGATGAAGAGTTTAGAGCAAGTAATGTGTGCAGAGGCGCCTAGAGTAAGCCAACATGTTTTCGAGCGCGAAGTGAGCAGTAAGGTGTTCAACGTTCAATGTGGTGTCGACAGTGTCTCAGACATCACTGAATTGCTTGCCACGTTCCATAAAAGCGTTGTGTGCAGTGGTCGCCCTGCAAAGAGCTGGTTCCTTGGCATTCAATTAGAATGCGCCACAGTTGACAGATTCGGATTCTGGAGGCATAAAAATTGTTGCCTACTACTTGATGCACGCGAATCGCAATGCAGTTCCTGCAAATCCTCAGACAACACGCTGCGTCATCACAAAGCGCGGAAAGCAAAACGACCGAAAGCTACGCGCATTCGACCTTTGGCGAGTCCATCAAAGAAGCTGAAGTTGGAGGCATTGCGAAGGCAGCGTATTGCCTTTTATCGCTCAAAGTTAAGGCTCCAGAAAACAAAAGAAGCCGTCGTCAACAAGCTGCTGAAATATAAGGAGCAAGTGAAAGAATTAAACGACAACAAAGTAGAAGAGCTGGCGAACAAAGCGGGGCTTCCGGAGACGCACCGCATGCTGTTAAGTGAGTGCATAGCGGCCGCGAAAGCTACATCAAAACACGGAAGGCGTTACACAGACACCTGGCTGCTACTATGTCTTCTCTTACATATTCGTTCGCCATCAACCTACAAATTTCTCCGGGAAGGTGACGTATTGCCTTTGCCCTGTGTAAAAACTGTAAGGAAATACATTGCGGCTGCAGGGATTAAATGTGGCTTCGATTCAGAATTCGTTGCAGTACTGAAAAAGAAACTGCATTTGAAATCTGACTTCCAAAGGCATGGCATGCTTCTCTTCGACGAGGTACAGGTGAGGGAAAGGAAATGTGTGGAGTCGAAAACGCTAACCTACACCGGCCTTGTTGACTACGGTGGAACTGAAGAATGCCGGAGGCTTGAAGGTGTGTCCGAAGATAACCAGCCGCCACGTAAACGTCTGCAACATGGATCTAATGCGCGTTAAATTCGCAATGCAGGTGTTCAGTCGATCTATGGCTTGGGCCGTCACGTACTACACCGTACGCAATGTTTTCAACTCGCTGGATACGGCGGGTACTGTAGTGTTCACTGCACGTATGAATGACCTGTTCGATGCAATGAACAGGCGACATCCCGGCGAAGCAGTGCACAAACAAAGCCGAGACATTCTTGTGATGAAGGAATCGCTTCAATGGCTCAACGACTGGGAACACGATTTCAACTTTGGTGTTATCACCAATGACGTGTTCCAGTCTGCATTAACAGCCGATGGTCTCCGAGTGTCCATCTTATCAACGTTAGACCTGGCACAGTATCTGCTTACAGAAGTCCGACATGCAGCAGGTGAAAACGACCACCCCGACATGCCAACGTCCATTCAGCTGTACAGAATGCTAGCCGTGTTCAGTGTGCTGAAACCGCCTAAGTTCGGCAAATGCGAAGCTCGAGAGGAAGCGCCTGTTATTGACTTTGCCGCCTTTAGGGCTGCATTCAAGAACAAAAAGCCCGATGAGTGGAGCGTAGACATGCTCAAAGCAAAGCTTGATGGGCTGATTGAAGCTGAAGCCAGGAACTGTGACGACATTGTGACAACTGGCTACATCAGTGTCGAAGTTGTTGACGCAATCGTGTACTATGTAACAGGGTTCGTCAGCCGAAAAATGACGAAGTTGCTTCCCTGCGTAAAATGCAGGCAGTCTCTTTCAGTCACAACACCGAGTCGGCAGAAGGCTGAGCTGACGCTCTGCAAGACAAGATGTGGTCTGAGGCACTCGAACTCACGGTTATACGAGATGCTTCGCTCTGCTGAGAATTTTTCTTCGAAGAACATGGACGACTGCGATGTGTTTTGGGGCACGATCGAACACGTTCTTCACTATTTCCGGCTAACTTTCCATGCGACGAGCATAAGAATGAGGCAATCGCTAGGATACTGCGGTATTACGTCGCTATGCGTATGAGGCACCATTGCCTCTGTGAAGCAAGGGATACTGTGAAAGTGTAACAAGAGAAAAGAAAGCTGTCGAGGCTGTGCGCCAACTGAATGCGAGAAATACTATGAAGGCACTTCCGTGTGCATGCGGATGTTTCCATCATATGACATGAGTTTGGATAAGCGAACGTTGTTTTCTGTTCATGCGTAGAGACTCTACTCTGCAAGCGTCCTTTAGTATAATACGTGTTCATAGCGAATTTCTGCTGTCGCGACGACACGATGATATTAATATTGATATATTACTACCTGTGTTTATTTTTTAAGGCACAAATATAGCCCTATGTATATGCAGTAAACACAAGTTGCACAGGAAGGGGAGGACGACATAAAGCATATTACATCTTTTCTGTTGCAAAACCTTATTCTACCGACCAAGTGCGCATTCGCTTGTCGCCTTGCGGCCTTGTTACGTTCTCAGCTTGTTACACACAATATTAATAGAACAGACAATAATGCCTCAGAAAGTATAGAGGATGTTATTTGTAGTAATTAGGAAAGTCCGACACATTTATATCCTAATTACAACAAATAACATCCTCTATACATTCTGTGGCATTATTGTCTGCTAGTTCTCATTAATATTTTGTCTAACAACGAAAAATGAGCCCTTGAAAATACTCTTTCCTTCTCAGCTTGGTCACATGCTCGGTAAAAATTTGAAAGCATGCGTGTGTTCGGTGAAAGCCAGCAGCGCATACGCCTACTCTGGCTACTCATTAAATGTCATTGTATGGTTGTCAAACAAAATAGCGCCGCGTACAAAAGAAAGCACCATATAGCGATCAGCGAAAGGAACGGAATTCATTTTCTTTTTTTTTCCTTTCTATGCCGTAGCTGAAATGGTAAAAGCGTAGCACCAAATGCTCTCCAGCCACGGAGCTTGCCAGCCGGAGTCTATGCCAGCGCTGAAAAAGTTTGGCATGGCTGCGGTTAGTAGGAATAGTCGAGCTTGCGGCGACGGAGAAAGAAACGAACGCGGCCGAACGCGCTCCGCGTCCACGCTCCGTGACTGCGGCGGAACGGGAGCAACGCGTGCGACCGGTTGGTTCCATCGGAAACCGAAACGGCGGCAATTCTCTTCCGTGCCGCCAGACGCCGCCAGCATGAAGTGGCTCCCCGCAATGTGACATTAGGGGCGATCGGAGATCTGTTCGTTCCGCTTGTTCGTTCTCCTGGGGGAGAACAAGCGCGCTGATTGGCTGAAGCCGGACAACTCACGCCATTCTAAGGGGCGTGGCCATTTCTTTTTTTTCCTTGATGTTTTCTTTTTTGGTGACGTCATGCCGCGTCATAACGAGCATGTCGTCTGCTAAAAGTGAACGGAGAGCGAGCCCGTTCGCTCGCGTTCTCTCGAGCGAACAATGGCGTCGCACGGCATGTATTTCGAGTGATGCGGCGGTTGCGGCTGCCGCAACAGCTGATTTTGAGAAAATGGCGCTTGCAACGGTGCTTCCTTGCTACGTTGGCGTTTCTCGAAGCAGATGCAGAATGGTAGGAGGTGCGAAATGCGTTTGAAGAAATGAGCGAGTGTGAATTCCGGCGTCGCTTTCGTTTCTCGAAACGTACTGTACCTTGCTTGTGCGACGATCTCGGCCCCGTCATCGGGTGCCAACGAACGAGTGGGATTTAAACAGAGCGGAAGGCGTTGTGCGCGCTGAGATTTTTGCGATCGGATGCTTCCAGCGAGCTGTCGGCTGCGAGGAATTCAGCGGCCTGTCGCAGTCGTCCGTCAGGAACACGCCATTACTGTCGTTCGCGGGCAAAAACGGTGGGTGGCCTTTTCCGGAGACCACAGACGCGAAGAGCGAACAAAGGCGGCGTTCGCGCGGCTCGGGCAGATTCCCGTTGTGGTCGGGTGCGTGGATGGTACGCTCATCGCAATCCCGAAGCCCCATGGCCTGAGCTCCGCGGACACGACGCATTACATGTCGGGGAAGGGACTCTACGCATTCAACACCACGATCGTGAGTATTATTCATGCATTGTATGCGTAGCGAATTGTTTCGTTTATATCGCTTAAACTTTCCGCTTTACTGAGGCTGTTGCAACTGAGTATAAGTGGGAGCGGTATTTTCGATCTATCCAGAACGGGAATTGGTTCGTTTCAGGGCACTTCGCTTAGGATAAGCGATGAAATCATGTGACGCGGAGTACACTTTGGTTCAGCGGCCTGCACAGTGCATAATATTACCGTTGCTCGTTCGCCATGTGTACCCGAAGCTTGATTCTCGATTTGTATTTGTTGAGATTAGCGCTCCCAGAATGTGCCGTAGTATGTCCTTATTGTTCATTGTCGTGATGGACGTTACATGGATCAATACATGGATGGATGAATAAACTTTATTTCGGTCCCTCGGAACGCGCCCTAGCATGTACATTAAATACGCATTGTTTCATAATTCTTTTTTCAGTCGAAGTTTTTCGTGTTGTAGATATTTTGTGATACATTGCCTTAAACATACAGCAGTAATTTGGTTAAAAGGCTTTGGTGGCTGAAAGATGGGTTGTTCCAAGCAGTAAACATGCAGACTACCCTTTGACACTGCATTGTCCTCGTGTTAGAACTTATGGTACAAGTCCTACCCTGTCGATGATTTGTCCATAGCTATGTTTCAACAGTCAGTAACAGTGAAGACAGATGTAGTTACATTAACATAATACCCAACATTGTACCCAAGGTCATTTATGGGTACAATTTTGACTGAATTGAATTCTGCAGACATGTGATGCCGACCTCTGGATGTCAGTCCATGTTTCCTGGGGTCATGTCATGACTAGTGGGTATGGCGGGGGAGCCCTCTCCGTCAGCACCTGGAAGCAAAACTTCGGCTTGCTTGGTAAGTGCTGTCAATGCTTGCCACATTCAAGACGTTATCACTACAGCTGTCATGCCAACCTCGTGCAGGAGACTCCAGCTATACATTAGAACCGTGGTTCCTGACACCAGTGCCCGGACGACCAGCTCGTGGTGCCCCTGATAACCACTACAACAAGGCCCACACCGCCATGCGCAATGTTGTGGAGTGGTGCATCGCTGTAAGCTTGTGCACAGCTGCTCAAGCATCATTGCTGCTTGTGCAGCTCTGCACGACATTGCGTTGGCGGCACACGAGCCTGCTCTCGAAGGAAACGATGACGACACCGACGATGCTGACTGCTGCCAGCAGCAGCTGAGCTACCACCACCACCACCACCACAACGGGAGCCAGCAGCAGCGCAACCGTGTAGTGAACCTGTTTCGAGAACTACAGGGCCTGCATGCTTGAGCACCTGCGCAGAGTACGCCGCCGCCTGCAACGACCTCGGCAGCATTGCGTGGTGCGTGTTTGTCTTTGTTCATTGTGTTTGTCACTGTGTCTTTTTTTACTACACTTCAAATGTTTGCTACACATATCAACGAAACAGCGTTCTCCTATCAATGAATAACCCCCTTGAATAGGTTGGCAAAAAATGTGAAGCTCACCCTGACTCAATCGTGAAATATATTTTGCTCTTGGGGCTCACTCAAACTCAGACTCACCAAAACTTTCCTCAAGCGGATTCACTCGGGCTCAGGCTCACTAAAATGTTTTCACCCGGACTCGAACTCACCAATGTATTACTCACTTGGACTCACAGCTCGATCTGAATCTGAGTGAGTCGACTCATGAGCGAGTTTGCCGACCTATGCCCCCTTGTCACACAACCCCATGCTGATGAAATGCTTCGACCAGGTTGTAAAATATGGCGCTTCACACTAAGCACAAGTGAGAGCTCAACTGTGAATGGCACATGGTGCCATTCACAGCCAAAGTGGTAACCGGAAAAGGCTGTTTGAATCAGGACAGCAAGATGCGGTAGCTTTAGTGCAACAAGAATCGTGCTTGTAAATGAAGTGAACAACAAGGGTGGTGTCAGAATTGAAATTTTATTACAAGTATCGCGAGCAATGCACATAAAAAGCAAAATAAATAAATATCCTTTAAATTTAATGCCAAGGAAAAGAATATAAAAGTAGCTTCCTTTTATAATATACAAATGGAGTTATTACAAAGTGCCTGCTGCTCCTCTGCAACAACACACGCGTCTCGCAGCACGAAAGTCATTGTATTACATGAAAACAAGGCACAGTCGAACCGGTATTAATTGAACTCGCTAAAAAATGCAAGTTGTTGGTTGCTGATATGTCTTCCTCTATTATTGATTTCTGTTTGTACCCAATCCTGTTATCTAAACACTTCTAAGCAACAGAACACGTATTCGTCAACTATTTTTTGGTCTTGCAATATTTCAAAATTGTTGTGCAACCTAGACCTTTCACAAACGCTTTTCTTTTTTTCTAGGATGTGTAAAAATCGATAGAAAACGTACAGCGTGCCACAATATTCTACACGTATACACTATAAACATAAGGATACACTACAGTGCACTATGTGCATATACTACAAAATTGCTCAATGCATGACTTTGTATAATGAGATTTTAAAAAATGACATGGCAAAACATGATTTATAAATGAAATTACACTGTGCTATGCACATGTACTACAAAACTGCTGAATGCATCACCTCGCACGATGAGATTAAAAAGAAATGACATCGCAGGACACGATTTACCATTGATCTACACTTTACTATGTACAATGAAACAGCACATCAGTGCTTCTGATATGCAGAAAAAGAAAATTAACTGAAAGAAAATTGCAGGGCACCATTGAAGCAAACCAGCGTATCATAGCTCGTGATGTGAACAAAAATAAATCTACATATATGTACAACTAGTCTTTACAAATCACTGTGCAGGTGCCTTCCGCTGCAATGAGGGCCCGGGCGAGGGTACCAACGTCTTGCAATTTGTGGACCGCGTCACCGAGAAGTTGAACCTGGCGCAGCTTTTCAATGATGCCTGGACCTGCCGCCTGGTGTTTGCGGCTAGTAACTCCAGCGCCTCGGCCTGCCGGTTGCCCCCATCTCGCAGCTGCGGCATGAGCTGGAAACCAAGAAATGTGTTGCCATTATCATCTATAAATTTCCTGCTACCGACTCTTCGCTGGAAGCTTCTGTTCGTGAAGAGTTTCAGTGTGTGCAACAATTTCCTCTCTGTTGAAAATCCACTGACCCAACGGCATTCATGAATGGTGCTTGGTTCACCGCACAACCAACGCACTTCGTTTGGACAGACCAAAGCGGTGCCGGAATTCATTTTCGCTCATCTCATCAAACGCATCTCACGCCTCTAACCACCTCTGCATGAGAAGCAACCAAACAGCCCTTTTCAGGGCTACACAATCGTTTGCCCGGCTTTACGCGATGACTGACACAATCTCCTTCCGAAACCCTAGCTGCTGCAGTATGCAAAACATACAGCAAGCAGGTGTAACACAGGTGCAAACATGTGCATTTGTGTATGATGGCTATGTGAAAAAGTTATATAACGAGCTTGCTTTTTGAACAGTATATTTAGCAATAGCACATTTTCAGTTTCACTTTTGAAGCAATTGACAAAACAGAGAAACATTTCAAGATGTTGAACATTTTTGCAATGCTACCTTTTTGCTACATCTGCAAGGCAGGACACCTGTTTATTCCATCTGACAGTTATGCATACAACTAGCTCCTGCAACCGTTTGCCAAATTTTTTTTGTGCAGCCTTTTGTCTTTATGCCCACAGATGTCATCTCTTCACAAACATATGCCTGCACGCATGAGCATCACCTGTGAGCATGTAACACCATCTACAGTTAATCAAAAACATCAGCGAAACTTACGAGTTGGGGCACGGGAAAGATCCTGGGCCACATCCTCTTCAGCCACACCAGTAGCAGCTGGAGCAGGGCTCACCTGTTATAGTAAGAAGTTTCTTGATTGACACACTGAGTGCAATAAGAAGTATGGAGTGGAAGTGGACAATAGCAATGTTTTTTTTTAGAATGTTTCAACAGCGGCATGCTATGACACACAGACTTCGGAGAGAGGGGTGGAGGGAGGCAAGCCTACTGGCTACGCACCTCACTCGACTCGAGGGTCTGAGAAATGGGTCGGAACACGTAGGGTGCTCTAGTGACCTTCGAAATATAGTTCGCGGCTGTTCATTCGTCATCACCGCAAATGTGGCTGTTTCGCATTCTGTTCTGGGCGGCGCAACGTGTTAGCACCTCAGCTAACGCGGCGGCCGGGTGATCCACTCGATATTGTTTGAAAAAGTAAAACTAACAGCGCGTAATGGCTCGAAGCAAACGAGCCCACTTGTTCGCAGCATACAAGTAACAATGATATTCTAAGCCAGTGCTTACCGATTCAGACCACCCGAACTATGGGCCTCGCACACTCGTCCCTGTCAAGCACGACGCGGCCGCGGTAATCCGAAATCTGGCCGCCTCGGGTGCTGCTGTAAAGCACAAGCGGGACGTGTAAGATGACCGACCACAATACAATTGTGCTCGCACTCACCTCTGCTGCCCTCGGAGTTTGGCAAGACCTCCATCGGGCCTGCCACTGGGCCCTGGTGTTACGCGCAGGGACTTCTTCGTTCAAAAGCGCTACTAGCTCCTGCCACATGTCGTCCCGGTCCTCCCTCGTGAACGACGGCTCCAGCGGGCACGACAGCCTCGCGATCTGTGGGTGCTCTTTCACAAAAGCCAGCAGAAGCTCCTTTTGACGATCCGACACCCGAGAACCAACGCAGACGTTGCGATCGGACGACATTTTGAAACTACGTCAGCCGCTACTTTTCTCTTTTTTTTTCGCGTGCGCGACACCATCTAGCGACGAGGTCAAAAAAAAACTAACATTATTAAATATCATCACTCAAAGCTGTTGCTGTTTGAAAGAGTGTTTGAGCTTGAGAAGCAAAAACAATAATTTTCTGTAAAGTAATTATATTTATTAAAAGGCGAGAAACGCTTCACGGTCCCTGTGCCGACGTCACAGGATGCGCGTCTACTTCCGGAAAGCTGTCCGCTTCACGATTGGCTGTTCTCTTCCTCTCGGCGGTTCTAGGCGGGAGAGCTGCGCCTCCTCTCACTTCTGTGACGTAGGCACCGCAGAACGAACGCGGAACGAAAAGATCTCCGATCGCCCCTATTATCTGGTCGCCTCAAGTAGCGGAGGTGCGCCTCCTAAATGTTTCTTCCATAGAGAAAGAAAAAAAAAGTTAAGAGTGGACACTCCCATAGACCCCAGCGGCCCAATCGACCCTAGCGCACCTGGTGGTTGGTGAGAGCAAGTGGCCTGCGCTTCCTGTTTCGGTTTCACTGGCGCGAATTTTGAATTACTGTGCGTAACCGACGTTTGGCTGTGGCGAAAGTTACTTATTTCTTCGGCCAAATGGCAAAGCTATTGTTTGTCGTTTTCAATGAGCGATTCCCTATTTTGCATAGTTCAATGGTTCGTGCGAATTGATGTCGTGACGTAATTTTTATTTCATTTAAGTTATAATAGAAAGAGATGCAGAAAATCATAATTCACTACGGCTTCATTTATCGCGCTTGTGTTTTTCTTTTGGAACAAGCGTTCAATCTATATATCAATCAAAGACACAGCGTATCCGCAATGTTTTTATTACAAGGCACGGTAGAGGCTGATCATATAAAAAGCACAAAATGAGAACAGCACCGCACAGAAATGCAAGGCAGACAACAAATGCATCTCGGCTTACAAATAAATTGTAACCAATACAGAGAGAACACAGGCAACGCACACATCGCTAGAGTTGGCAGAAGCTGGTGAAGTATGACACACTGGGCCGTAAGGATCTCTGGCAAAAACCCAGCGCACAAAGTTGAAGAAGGAAGAAGTCAAATACAGATAACAATCAAGTCGCGAGTCACGACTGCGTTTCACCGAAATATAGCACTGAAAAAAAAAAGAGCGTACAGAAACCACAGGACACAATATACCAGAAAAACCAGGATTTATTCGTGGTCCGAGGCTTTGGGAAACGCGCCGTGAAGCATGCGAGGACCAGCGAACGCTCCTCAATGTTTCGCACCGAGCTCAGCGCAGAGACGCTCGCATCGGTGGCAGACGCAGCACGCGTGGCCTTGGCTTGACGCATACGTTGCACAATGTTCACGTCTAGCTGCCGCATAGAGCCGCAAACTGTTTTTTAGCAAACCTCGCCGTCCTTACAACCTTCGGAAAAAAGTTATAACTGCGCGAATAAGACACCGGGTCAGAAACACGCACACACACGAAGAGCAACGTGTGTGTGTGTGCGAGCTTCTATGTTACTTACGTTGTGTCTTATTCGCGCAGTTGTAACCTCTTTCTGAATGAATGACCCAACAACATCTCATTCTACAAGCTTCTCTTGCAAACGTGCCTCACCTGTTGCCTCACACACGAAAACACCGACGCAGCCGACGTGGACGAAACCTTCCCGCTGTCATGCATAGGTTTGCCGCTTTGAGATGGTGTTTATGACAGTACGGCTGAATGAAAATAACCAAGTGAGGTGTGTTGAGTAGATTGTTTTTATATATAAAGAACCTGTCAACTTTGGGCGCATAATTATTATTTTGCAAAAACAATTCTGTTGGATTGATGACAACTTACTTCTTTTTTCGCGCTTGCGTCCTCTGGCATTTGTTGAGAGCACTAGTTCGTTACGCAGTCGTGACGTACTTCCTGAGGCCAGATTTCGCGGAGTGTCCTCTCTTAACTTTTTTTTTTCTCTATGTTTCTTCCTCCATATGTAAAACCGAAAACACGGAGCCCTAGTAATAGCACAGGGTGCCTTTAGGAAGGCTTAATACGAAATAGCTAGGATACTACGACTGAACGA